>NW_026989420.1:7500-83796 GCF_030222135.1 Aotus nancymaae
TTTATAAGAAATATACTCCCTCTCATAGTATTCTTTTGTATTGAATGTAATCACACAGCACGTACCCTTTTATAAAAAATATAGTCACTCTCATTGTTCTCTTTTATAATGAATAAAATCACACAGGAACTACTCTTTTATAAAAAATATACTCCCTCTCAAAGTACTCTTTTATATTGAATATGATCAGACTGGCATTACCCTTTTATATTCAATATGATCACACAGGAAGTACTGTTACATAAAAAATATACTCCCTCTCAATGTACTCTTTTATATTGAATATAATCCCACTGGAAGTACTCTTTCATAAAAAATATACTCCCTCTCAAAGTACTCTTTTATATAGAATATGATCACAGTGGAAGTACTCTTTTATTCTGAATATAATCAAACAGGAAGTACTCCTTCATAAAAAATATACTCCCTCTCATAGTTCTCTTTTATAATGAATATAATCACACAGGAAGTACTCTTTAATAAGAAATATACTCCCTCTCCAAGTACTCTTTATATTGAATATGATTACACTGTATGTATTCGTTTATATTGAATATAATCGCACAGGAAGTACTTTTTTTAAAAAATATACTCCCTCTCAAAGTCCAATTTGATATTGAATATAATCCTACTGGATGTACTCTTTTTTTAAAAATATACTCCCTCTCAAAGTACTCTTTTATATTGAATATAATCACACAGGAAGTACTATTTTATAAAAATTATACTATCTCTTAACGTACTCTTTTATATTGAATATGATCACAGTGGAAGTACTCTTTTATATTGAATATAATCACAGAGGAAGGACTCTTGTATAAAAAATATACTCCATCTCAAAGTACTCTTTTATATTGAATATAATCACAGAGGAAGTTATCTTTTATAAAAAATATACTCCGTCCCATAGGACTATTTTATATCAAATATAATCACACCGGAAGTACACTTTTATTAAAAATATATTCCCTCTCAAAGTCCCCTATTATACTGAATATAATCAAACAGGATGTATTGTTTTATAAAAAATATGCTCCCTATAAAATTATTGTTTTATATTGAATGTAATCACACAGGAAGTACTCTTTTATAAAAAATGTACTCGCTCTCCAAGTACTCTTTTATATTGAATATAATAACACAGGAACTTCTCTTTATAAAATATATACTACCACTCCAAGAACTCTTTTATATTGAATATAATCACACTGGAATTACTCGTTTATATTGAATATAATCGCAAAGGAAGTACTCTTTTATAAAAAATATACTCCCTGTCCAACTACTCTCTTATATTGAAGATAATCACACAGGAAGTACTCATTTATTTGGAATATAATCACAGAGGTATTACTGTATTATAAAATATATACTCCCTTTCGAAGTACTCTTTTATACTGAATATAATCACACTGGAAGTACTCGTTTATATTGAATATAATCAGACAGGATGTACTCTTTTATAAAAAATATACTACCTCTGAAATTACTCTTTTATAATTAATATAATCGTAGAGGAAGTACTGTTTTATAAAAAACATACTCCCTCTCAAAGTCCCTTTTTACATTAAATATAATCACACAGGTAATACTCTACTATAAAAAATATACATCCTCTCAAAATACTCTATTATATTGAATATAATCACACAGGAAGTACTCTTTTATAAAACATATACTACCTCTCAAAGTACTCTTTTATTTTGAATATAATCAAACAGGAAGTACTCTTTTGTAAAAACTATGATCCCGCTCAAAGTACTCTTTTATATTGAATATTATCACACTGGAAGTACTCGTTTATATTGAATATAGTCATACAGGAAGTACACTTTTATAAAAAATATACTCACTCTCAACGTACTCTTTTATACTGAATATAATCACAGAGGTATTACTCTTTTATAAAAAATATACTCCCTCTTAAAGTACTTTTTTATATTGAATATAATCACACTGGAAGTACTCTTTTATATTGAAGATAATCACACAGGAAGTACTCTTTTATAAAAAATATACTCACTTTAAAGTCCTCTTTTACACTGAATATAATCGTACTGGCAGTACTAGTTTATATTGAATATATTCAAACACAAAGTACTCTATTATAATGAATATAATCACACAGGAAGTACTCTTTTTTAAAAAATATAGTCCCGCTCGAAGTACACTTTTATACAGAATATAATCACACTGGAAGTACTCTTTTATAAATAATTTCCTCCCTCTCAAATTAATCTTTTATATTGAATATGATCACACTGGAATTACTCATTTATTTGGAATATAATCATAGAGGATGTACTGTATTATAAAATATATACTCGCTATACAAGTACGCTTTGATATTGAATATAATCACACTTTAATTACTCGTTTATATTGAATATAATCACACAGGATGTAATCTTTTACAAAAAATAAACTCCCTCTCAAATTACTCTTTCATATTTAATATAATCGCACAGGAAGTACTGTTTTATAAAAAACACAGTCCCTCTGAAATTCCTTTTTTACATTGAATATAATCACACAGGTAGTACTCTATTATAAAAAATATACTCCCTCTCAAAGTACTCTTTTATATTGAATATGATGACACTGGAAGAACTCTTTTATATTGAATATGATCACACAGGAAGTACTGTTTTTTGAAAAATCTACTCCATCTAAAAGTACTCTTTTATAGTGAATATAATCAATCAGGAAGTACTGTATTATAAAAAATATACTCCGTCTCAAAGTACTCTTTTATATTGAACATAATCACACAGGAAGCACTCTTTTCTAAAACATGTACTCCCTCTTAAAATACTCTATTATATTGAATATAATCACACAGGAACTAATCTTTTATAAAAAATATACTCCGTATCAAAGTACTCTTTTATATTGAATATAATCAAACCAAAACTACTCTTTAATAAAAAATATACTCCCTCTCAAAATACTCTTTTATATTGAATATGATGACACTGGAGGTACTCATTTATATTGAATATAATCACACAGGATGTACTCTTTTATAAAAAGTATATTCCCTCTCCAAGTAATCTTTTATATTGAACATAATCACACTGGAAGTACTCATTTATATTGAATATAATCACACAGGAAGTACTCTTTTATTAAAAATATACTCCCTCTCAAAATACTCTTATACTGAATATAATCACACAGGAATTACTCTTTTATAAAAAATATAGTCGCGCTCGAAGTACTCTTTTATACTGAATATAATCACATTGGAAGTACTCTTTTATAAAAAATATACTCCCTATCAAAGAACTCTTTTATATTGAATATAATCACACAGGATGTACTCTTTTATAAATAATATACTCCCTCTCAAAGTACTCTTTTTTATTGAACATGATCACACTGGATATACTCTTTTATATGGAATATAATCACGCTGGAAATACTATTTTATACTTTATATACTCCCTCTCTAAGAACTCTATTATATTGAATATTATCACACAGGAAGTAATTTTTTATAAAAAATATACTCCCTCTTAAACTACATTTTATATTGAATATTATCACACTGGAAGTACACTTTTATGTTGAATATACTCACAGAGGAAGTACTCTTTTATAAAAAATATACTCCCTTTTAATGTCCTCTTTTACATTGAATATAATCACCCTGGAAGTACTCTTTTATATTGAATATACTCCCACTCAATGTTCTCTATTATATTGAATATTATCATACAGGAAGTAATTTTTTATAAAAATTATACTCCCTCTCAAAGTACTACTTTATATTGAATATAATCACACAGGAATTACTCTTTTATAAAAAACATACTGCCTCTCACAGTACTCATTTATATTTAATATAATCACACAGGATGTACTCTTTTATAAAAAATATAGTCCCACTCGAAGTACTCTTTTATTCTGAATATAATCACACTGGAAATACTCTTTTATAAAAAATATACTCCTACTCAAAGTACTCTTTTATAGTGAATATGATCACACTGGAAGTACTCTTTTATACTGAATATAATCACACTGGAATTACACTTTTATAAAAAATATACTCCCTCTCAAATTACTGTTTTATAGTGAATATGATCACAATGGAAGTACTGTTTATATGGAATATAATCACACTGGAAATAGTCTTTTATAAAAAATATACTCGCTCTGAAAGTACTCTTTTATATTGAATATAATCACACTGGAACTACTCTTTTATTTTTAATATAATCACACAGGAAGTACATTTTTTATAAAAAATATACTCTCTCTCAAAATACTCTTTTATACTGAATATAATGACACAGGAATTACTCTTTGATAAAAAATAAACTACCTCTCAATGTCCTCTTTTATATTGAATATAATCACAACGGAAGTACTATTTATAAAAAATATACTCCCTCTCAAACTACTCTTTTATATTGAATATAATCACACTGGAAATACTCATTTATTTTTAATATAATCACAGAGGAAATACTATATTATAAAAAATATAGACCCTCTCAATGTACTTTTTTATACTGAATATAATCACACTGGAAGTACTCTTTTATAAAAAATATACTCCCTCTCAAAGTACTCTTTTATACTGAATATAATCACAGAGGTAGTATTCTTTTATAAAAAATATACTCCCTCTAAATGTACTCTTTTATACTGAATATAATCACATTGGAAGTACTCTTTTATAAAAAATATACTCCCTCTCAAAGTACTCTTTTATATTGAATATAATCACACTGGAAGTACTCTTTTATAAAAAATATACTCCCTCTCAAAGTACTCTTTTATATTGAATATAATCACACAGGAAGTACACTTTTATAAAAAATATAGACCCACTCAAAGTACTCTTTTATACTGAATATAATCACACTGGAAGGACTCATTTATAAAAAATATACTCCCTCTCAAAGTACGCTTTTAGATTGAATATAATCACACTGGAACTAGTCTTTTATTTTTAATATAATCACACAGGAAGTACTCTATTATAAAAAACATAGACCCTCTCAAAGTACTCTTTTATAATGAATATAACCACACTGGATGTACTCTAGTGTAAAAAATATACTCCCTCTCAATATACTCTTTCATACTGAATATAATCACTCTGGAAGTACTCCTTTATAAAAAATATACTCCCTCTCAAAGTACTCTTTTATAATGAATATAATCACACTGGAGCTACTCTTTTATTTTTAATATAATCACACAGGAATTACTATTTCATTAAAAATATAGACCCTCTCAAAGTACTCTTTTATATTGTTTATAATCACACTGGAAGTACTCTTTTATAAAAAATATAGACCCTCTCCAAGTACTCTTTTATATTGAATATAATCACACTGGAAGTACTCTTTTATAAAAAATATAGACCCTCTCTAAGTACTCCTTTATATTGAATATAATCACACTGGAAGTACCCTTTAATAAAAAATATACTCCCTCTCAAAGTACTCCTTTATATTGAATATAATCACACTGGTACTACTTTTTTATTTTCAATATAATCACACAGGAAGTACTCTTTTTTAAAAAATATAATCTCTCTCAAAATACTCTTTTATACTGAATATAATCACACAGGAAGTACTCTTGTATAAAAAATATACTTCCTCTCAAAGTACTATTATATACTGAATGTAATCACACAGGAAGTACTGTTTTATAAAAAATATACTCCCTCTCAAAGTACTCTTTTATACTCAATATAATCACACAGTTAGTACTCTTTTATAAAAAATATACTCCCTCTCAATGTACTCTTTTATATTTAATATAATCACACTGGAAGTACTCTTTTATAATAAATATACTCCCTCTAAATGTACTATTTTATATTGAATATAATCACACTGGAACTACTCTTTTATTTTTAATATAATCACACAGGAAGTACTCTTTTATAAAAAATATAGACCCTCTCAATCTACTCTTTTATACTGAATATAATCACACTGGAAGTACTCTTTTATAAAAAATATACTCCCTCTCAAAGTACTCTTTTATATGGAATATAATCACACTGGAAATACTCTTTTATAAAAAATATACCTCCTCTCAAAGTACTCTTTTATACTGAATATAATCACACAGGAAGTACTCATTTATAAAAAATATAGACGCTCTCAAAGTACTCTTTTATACTGAATATAAATACACTGGAAGGACTCGTTTATAAAAAATATACTCCCTCTCAAAGTACTCTTTTATATTGAATATAATCGCACTGGAACTACTCTTTATTTTTAATATAATCACACAGGAAGTAGTATATTATAAAAAATATAGACCCTCTCAATGTACTCTTTTATATTGAATATAATCACACTGGAAGTACTCTTTTATAAAAAATATACTCCCTCACAAAGTACACTTTTATAGTGAATATAATCATACTGGAAGTACTCTTTCATAAAAAAATACTCGCTCTCAAAATACTCTTTTTTATTGAATATAATCACACTGGAACTACTCTTTTATTTTTATTATAATCACACAGGAAGTACTCTTTTATAAAAAATATAGACCCTCTCAAAGTTCTCTTTTATATTGTATATAATCACACTAGAAGTACTCTTTTATAAAAAATATACTCCCTCTCAAAGTACTCTTTTATATTGAATATAATCACACTGGAATTACTCTTTTACAAAAAATATACTCCCTCTCAAAGTACTCTTTTATATTGAATATAATCACACTGGAACTACTATTTTATTTTTAATATAATCACACAGGAGTTACTCTTTTATAAAAAATATAGACCCTCTCAAAGTACTCTTTTATATTGAATATAATCACACTGGAAGTACTATTTTATAAAAAATATACTCCCTCTCAAAGTACTCTTTTATATTGAATATAATCACACTGGAAGTACTCTTTTATAAAAAATATACTCCCTCTCAAAGTACTCTTTTGTACTGAATATAATGACACAGGAATTACTCTTTTATAAAAAATATACTATCTCTCAAAATACTCTTTTATACTGAATATAATCAGTCTGGAAGTACTCTTTTATAAAAAATATACTCCCTCTCAAAGTACTCTTTTATATTGAAAATAATCACACTGGAACTACTCTTTTGTTTTTAATATAATCACACAGGATGTACTCATTTATAAAAATTATAGACCTTCTCAAAGTACTGCTTTATACTCAATATAATCACACAGGAACTACTCTTTTATAAAAAATATACTCCCTCACAATGTACTCTTTTATATTTAATATAATCACACTGGAAGTACTCTTTTATGAAAAATATACTCCCTCTCAAAGTACTCTTTTATATTGAATATAATCACACTGGAAATACTCTTTTATTTTTAATATAATCACACAGGAAGCACTATATTATAAAAAGTACAGACCCTCTCAATGTACTCTTTTATACTGAATATAATCACACTGGAAGTACTCTTTTATAAAAAATATACTCCCTCTCAAAGTACTCTTTTATACTGAATATTATCACACAGGAAGTACTCTTTTATAAAAAATATACTCCCCCTCAATGTACTCTTTTATATTGTATATAATCACACTGGAAGTAGTCTTTTATAAAAAATATACTCCCTCTCAATGTACTCTTTTATATTGAATATAATCACACTGGAACTACTCTTTTATTTTTAATATAATCACCCAGGAAGTACTCTATTATAAAAAATATACTCTCTCTCAAAATACTCTTTTAAACTGAATATAATGACACAGGAATTACTCTTTTATAAAAAATATACTCCCTCTCAATGTACTCATTTATGTTGAATATAATCACACTGGAAGTACTATTTTATAAAAAATACTCTCCCTCTCAAAGTACTCTTTTATATTGAATATAATCACACTGGAAATACTCTTTTATTTTTAATATAATCACACAGGAATTACTATATTATAAGAAATATAGACCCTCTCAATGTACTCTTTTATACTGAATATAATCACACAGGAAGTACTCTTTTACAAAAAATATACTCCCTCTCAAAGTACTCTTTTATATTGAATATAATCACACTGGAGCTACTCTTTTATTTTTAATATAATCACTCAGGAAGTACTCTTTTATAAAATATATAGACCCTCTCAAAGCACTCTTTCATATTGAATATAATCACACTGGAGGTACTCTTTTATAAAAAATATACTCCCTCTCAAAGTACTCTATTATACTGAATATAATCACACTGGAACTACTCTTTTATTTTTAATATAATCACACAGGAAGTACTCTTTTATAAAAAATATAGACCCTCTCAATGTACTCTTTTATACTGTTTATAATCACACTGGAAGTACTATTTTATAAAAAATATACTCCCTCTCAAAGTACTCTTTTATACTGAATATAATCACACAGGAAGTACTCTTTTATAAAAAATATGCTCCCCCTCAATGTACTCTTTTATATTGAATATAATCACACTGGAAGTACTATTTTATAAAAAACATACTCCCTCTCAAAGTACTCTTTTATATTGAATCTAATCACACTGGAACTACTCTTTTATTTTTAATATAATCACACAGGAAGTACTCTTTTATAAAAAATATAGACCCTCTCAAATTAGTCTTTTATATTGAATACAATCACACTGGAAGTACTCTTTTATAAAAAATATACTCCCTCTCAAAGTACTCTTTTGTATTGAATATAATCACACTGGAAGTACTCTTTTATAAAAAATATACTCCCTCTCAAAGTACTCTTTTGTACTGAATATAATCACACAGGATGTACTCTATTATAAAAAATATATTCTCTCTCAAAATACTCTTTCATACTGAATATAATCACACACGAAGTACTCTTTTATAAAAAATATACTCCCTCTCAAAGTACTCTTTTATACTGAATATAATCACACTGCAAGGACTCGTTTATAAAAAATATACTCCCTCTCATAGTACTCTTTTATATTGAATATAATCACACTGGAACTACTCTTTTATTTTTAATATAATCACACAGGAAATACTGTATTAGAAAAAACATAGACCCTCTCAAACTACTCTTTTATATTGAATATAACCACACTGAATGTACTATATGATAAAAAATATACTCCTTCTCAATGTACTCTTTCATACTGAATATAATCACTCTGGAAGTACTCTTTTATAAAAAATATACTCCCTCTCAAAGTACTCTTTTATATTAAATATAATCACACTGGAGCTACCCTTTTATTTTTAATATAATCACTCAGGAAGTACTCTTTTATAAAAAATATAGACCCTCTCAAAGTACTGTTTTATATTGAATATAATCACACTGGAGGTACTCTTTTATAAAAAATATACTCCCTCTCAATGTCCTCTTTTATCTTGAATATAATCACACTGGAACTACTCTTTTATTTTTAATATAATCACCCAGGAAGTACTCTATTATAAAAAACATAGACCCTCTCAAAGTACTCTTTTATATTGAATATAACCACACAGGATATACTCTGTTATAAAAAATATACTTCCTCTCAATGTACTCTTTTATACTGAATATAATGACACAGGAATTACTCTTTGATAAAAAATATACTCCCTCTCAATGTCCTCTTTTATATTGAATATAATCACACCGTAAGTACTCTTTTATAAAAAATATACTCCCTGTCAAACTACTCTTTTATATTGAATATAATCACACTGGAAATACTCTTTTATTTTTAATATAATCACACAGGAAATACTATATTATAAAAAATATAGGCCCTCTCAATGTACTCTTTTATACTCAATATAATCACACTGGAAATACTCTTTTATAAAAAATATACTCCCTCTGAAAGTACTCTTTTATACTGAATATAATCACACAGGAAGTACTCTTTTATAAAAAATATACTCCCTCTCAAAGTACTCTTTTACACTGAATATAATCACACAGGAAGTACTGTTTTATAAAAAATATAGACCCTCTCAAATTAGTCTTTTATATTGAATACAATCACACTGGAAGTACTCTTTTATAAAAAATATACTCCCTCTCAAAGTACTCTTTTGTATTGAATATAATCACACTGGAAGTACTCTTTTATAAAAAATATACTCCCTCTCAAAGTACTCTTTTGTACTGAATATAATCACACAGGATGTACTCTATTATAAAAAATATATTCTCTCTCAAAATACTCTTTCATACTGAATATAATCACACAGGAAGTACTCTTTTATAAAAAATATACTCCCTCTCAATGTACTCTTTTATATTGAATATAATCACACTGGAAGTACTCTTTTATAAAAAATATACTCCCTCTCAAAGTACTCTTTTATACTGAATATCATCACACTGGAACTACTCTTTTATTTTTAATATAATCACACAGGAAGTACTCTATTAAAAAAAACATAGCCCCTCTCAAAGTACTCTTCTATATTGAATATAACCACACTGGATGTACTATGTCATAAAAAATATACTCCCACTCAATGTACTCCTTCATACTGAATATAATCACTCTGGAAATACTCTTTTATAAAAAATATACTCCCTCTCAAAGTACTCTTTTATATTGAATATAATCACACTGGAACTACTCTTTTATTTTTAATATAATCACACAGGAGGTACTCTTTTATAAAAAATATAGACCCTCCCAAAGTACTCTTTTATATTGAATATAATCACACTGGAAGTACTATTTTACAAAAAATATACTACCTCTCAAAGTACTCTTTAATATTGAATATAATCACACTGGAAGTACTCTTTTATAAAAAATATACTCTCTCTCAAAGTACTCCTTTGTACTGAATATAATGACACAGGAAGTACTCTTTTATAAAAAATATACTATCTCTCAAAATACTCTTTTGTACTGAATATAATAACTCTCGAAGTACTCTTTTATAAAATATATACTCCCTCTCAAAGTACTCTTTTATATTGAAAATTATCACACTGGAACTACTCTTTTATTTTTAATATAATCACACAGGAAGTAGTCTTTTATAAAAAATATAGACCCCCTCAAATTAGTCTTTTATATTGAATACAATCACACTGGAAGTACTCTTTTATAAAAAATATACTCCCTCTCTAAGTACTCTTTTGTATTGAATTTAATCACACTGGAAGTACTCTTTTATATAAAATATACTCCTTATCAAAGTACTCTTTTGTACTGAATAGAATCACACACTATGTACTCTTTTATAAAAAATATATTCTCTCTCAAAATACTCTTTCATACTGAATATAATCACACAGGAAGTACTCTTTTATAAAAAGTATACTCCCTCTCAATGTACTCTTTTATATTGAATATAATCACACTGGAGGTACTCTTTTATAAAAAATATACTCCCTCTCAACGTACTCTTTTATACTGAATATTATCACACTGGAACTACTCTTTTATTTTTAATATAATCTCACAGAAAGTACTCTTTTATAAAAAATATAGACCCTGTCTAAGTACTCTTTTATAGTGAATATAATCACACAGGAAGTACTCTTTTATAAAAAATATACTCCCTCTCAATGTACTCATTTATACTCAATATAATCACACAGGAATACTCTTTTATAAAAATTATAGTCCCTCTCAATGTACTCTTTTATATTTAAAATAATCACATTGGAAGTACTCTTTTATAAAAAATATACTCCCTCTCACAGTACTATTTTATATTGAATATAATCACACTTGAACTACTCTTTTATTTTTCATATAATCACACAGGAAGTACTCTTTTATAAAAAATATAGAGCCTCTCAAAGTTCTCTTTTATATTGTATATAATCACACTGGAAGTACTTTTATAAAATATATACTCCCTCTCAAAGTACTCCTTTATATTGAATATAATCACACTGGAACTACTCTTGTGTTTTTAATATAATCACACAGGAAGTACTCTTTTATAAAAAATATAGACACTCTCAAAGTTCTCTTTTATATTGTATATAATCACACTGGAAGTACTCTTTTATAAAAAATATACTCCCTCTCAAAGTACTCTTTTATTTTGAATATAATCACACTGGAACTACTCTTTTATAAAAAATATACTCCCTCTCAAAGTACTCTTTTATACTCAATATAATCACACAGGAAGTACTCTTTTATAAAAAATATACTCCCTCTCAATGTACTCTTTTATATTGAATATAATCTCACTGGAAATACTCTTTCATAAAAAATATATACCCTCTCAAAGTACTCTTTTATATTGAATATAATCACACTGGAACTACACTTTTATAAAAAATATACTCCCTCTCAATGTACTCTTTTATACTGAATATAATCACACTGGAAGGACTCGTTTATAAAAAATATACTCCCTCTCATAGTACTCTTTTATATTGAATATAATCACACTGGAACTACCCTTTTATTTTTAATATAATCACACAGGAAATACTGTATTAGAAAAAGATAGACCCTCTCAAACTACTCTTTTATATTGAATATAACCACACTGCATGTACTATATGATAAAAAATATACTCCCTCTCAATGTACTCTTTTATACTGACTATAATCACTCTGGAAGTACTCTTTTATAAAAAATATACTCCCTGTCAAAGTACTCTTTTATATTGAATATAATCACACTGGAGCTATTCTTTTATTTTTAAGATAATCACTCAGGAAGTACTCTTTTATCAAAAATATAGACCCTCTCAAAGTACTGTTTTATATTGAATATAATCACACTGGAGGTAGTATTTTATAAAAAATATACTCCCTCTCAATGTCCTCTTTTATATTGAATATAATCACAATGGAACTACTTTTTTATTTTTAATATAATCACCCAGGAAGTACTCTATTATAAAAAACATAGACCCTCTCAAAGTACTCTTTTATATTGAATATAACCACACAGGATGTACTCTGTTATAAAAAATATACTTCCTCTCAATGTACTCTTTTATACTGAATATAATGACACAGGAATTGCTCTTTGATAAAAAATATACTCCCTCTCAATGTCCTCTTTTATATTGAATATAATCACACCGGAAGTACTCTTTTATAAAAAA
Organism: Aotus nancymaae; assembly: GCF_030222135.1. Classification (NCBI taxonomy): domain Eukaryota; kingdom Metazoa; phylum Chordata; class Mammalia; order Primates; family Aotidae; genus Aotus; species Aotus nancymaae. The sequence goes on from NW_026989420.1 coordinate 20,520, forward strand.
TATACTCCCTGTCAAACTACTCTTTTATATTGAATATAATCACACTTGAAATGCTCTTTGATTTTTAATATAATCACACAGGAAATACTATATTATAAAAAATATAGACCCTCTCAATGTACTCTTTTATACTGAATATAATCACACTGGAAATACTCTCTTAGAAAAAATATACTCCCTCTCAAAGTACTCTTTTATACTGAATATAATCACAGAGGAAGGACTCTTTTATAAAAAATATACTCCCTCTCAATGTACTCTTTTATAATGAATATAATCACATTGGAAGTACTCTTTTATAAAAAATATACTCCCTCTCAAAGTACTATTTTATATTGAATATAATCACACTGGAAGTACTCTTCTATAAAAAATATACTCCCTCTCAAAGTACTCATTTATACTGGATATAATCACACAGGAAGTACTCTTTTATAAAAAATATACTCCCTCTCAAAGAACTCTTTTACACTGAATATAATCACACAGGAAGTACTCTTTTATAAAAAATATAGACCCTCTCAAATTACTCTTTTATACTGAATATAATCACACTGGAAGTACTCGTGTATAAAAAATTTACTCCCTCTCAAAGTACTCATTTATATTGAATATAATCACACTGAAACTACTCATTATTTTTAATATAATCACACAGGAAGTACTATATTATAAAAAATATAGACCCTCTCATTGTACTCTTTTATACTGAATATAATCACACTGGAAGTACTCTTTTATAAAAAATATACTCCCTCTCAAAGTACTCTTTTATATTTAATAAAATCACACTCTAACTACTCTTTTATTTTTAATATAATCACACAGGAAGTACTCTTTTATAAAAAATATAGACCCTCTCAACGTACTCTTTTATACTGATTATAGTCACACTGGAAGTAGTCTTTTATAAAAAATATACTCCCTCTCAAAGTACTCTTTTTTACTGAATATAATCACACTGGAACTACTTTTTATTTTTAATATAATCTCCCAGGAAGTACTCTATTATAAAAAACATAGACCCTCTCAAAGTACTCTTTCATATTGAATATAACCACACTGGATGTACTCTATTATAAAAAATATACTCCCTCTCAATGTACTCTTTTATACTGAATATAATCACACTGGAAATACTCTATTATCAAAAATATACTCCTTCTGAAAGTACTCTTTTATATTGAATATAATCACACTGGAACTACTCTTTTATTTTTAATATAATCACACAGGAAGTACTCTTTTATAAAAAATATGCTCTCTCTCAAAATACTCTTTTATACTGAATATAATGACACAGGAAGTACTCATTTATAAAAAATATATTCTCTCTCAAAATACTCTTTTATACTGAATATAAAGACACAGGAAGTACTCTTTTATAAAAAATATACTCCCTCTCAATGTCCTCTTTTATATTGAATATAATCACACTGGAAGTACTCTTTTATAAAAAATAAACTCCCTCTCAAAGTACTCTTTTATACTGAATATAATCACACAGGAAATACTCTTTTATAAAAAATATACTCCCTCTGAAAGTACTCTTTTATACTGAATATAATCACACAGGAAGTACTCTTTTATAAAAAATATAGACCCTCTCAATGTACTCTTTTATACTGTATATAATCACACTGGAAGTACTCTTTTATAAAAAATATACTCCCTCTCAAAGTACTCTTTTATAGTGAATATTATCATACTGGAAGTACTCTTTTATAAAAAAATACTCTCTCTCAAATACTCTTTTTTATTGAATATAATCACACTGGAACTTCTCTTTTATTTTGAATATAATCACACAGGAAGTACTCTTTTATAAAAAATATAGATCCTCTCAAAGTACTCTTTTGTATTGAATATAATCACGCTGGAAGTACTCTTTTATAAAAAATATACTCCCTCTCAAAGTAGTATTTTATATTGAATATAATCACACTGGAAGTACTCTTCTATAAAAAATATACTTCCTCTCAAAGTACTCATTTATACTGAATATAATCACACAGGAAGTACTCTTTTATAAAAAATATACTCCCTCTCAAAGTACTCTTTTACACTGAATATAATCACACAGGAACTACTCTTTTATAAAAAATATAGACCCTCCCAAAGTACTCTTTTATACTGAATATAATCACACTGGAAGTACTCATGTATAAAAAATATAGTCCCTCTCAAAGTACTCTTTTATATTGAATATAATCACACTGGAACTACTCGTTATTTTTAATATAATCACACAGGAAGTACTATATTATAAAAAATATAGACCCTCTCAATGTACTCTTTTATACTGAATATAATCACACTGGAAGTACTCTTTTATAAAAAATATACTCCCTCTCAAAGTACTCTTTTATAGTGAATATTATCATACTGGAAGTACTCTTTTATAAAAAAATACTCTCTCTCAAATACTCTTTTTTATTGAATATAATCACACTGGAACTATTCTTTTATTTTTAATATAATCACACAGGAAGTACTCTTTTATAAAAAATATAGACCCTCTCAAAGTACTCTTTTATATTGAATATAATCACACTGGAAGTACTCTTTTAAAAAAAATATACTTCCTCTCAAAGTACTCTTTTATATTGAATATAATCACACTGGAAGTACTCTTTTATAAAAAATATACTCCCTCTGAAAGTACTCTTTTGTACTGAATATAATGTCACAGGAAATACTATTTTATAAAAAATATACTCTCTCTCAAAATACTCTTTTATACTGAATATAATCACTGAGGAAGTACTCTTTTATAAAAAATATACTCCCTCTCAATGTCCTCTTTTATATTGAATATAATCACACTGGAAGTACTCTTTTATAAAAAATAAACTCCCTCTCAAAGTACTCTTTTATATTGAATATAATCACACTAGAGCTACTCTTTTATTTTTAATATAATCACACAGGAAGTACTATATTACAAAAAATATAGACCCTCTCTAAGTACTGTTTTTTATTGAATATAATCACACTGGAAGTACACTTTTATAAAAAATATACACCCTCTCAAAGTACTAGTTTATACGGAATATAATCAGACTGGAAGTACTCTTTTATAAAAAATATACTCCCTCTCAAAGTACTCTTTTATACTGAATATAATCACACAGGAAGTACTCTTTTATAAAAAATATAGACGCTCTCAAAGTACTCTTTTATACTGAATATAAATACACTGGAAGGACTCGTTTATAAAAAATATACTCCCTCTCAAAGTACTCTTTTATATTGAATATAATCGCACTGGAACTACTCTTTATTTTTAATATAATCACACAGGAAGTAGTATATTATAAAAAATATAGACCCTCTCAATGTACTCTTTTATATTGAATATAATCACACTGGAAGTACTCTTTTATAAAAAATATACTCCCTCACAAAGTACACTTTTATAGTGAATATAATCATACTGGAAGTACTCTTTCATAAAAAAATACTCGCTCTCAAAATACTCTTTTTTATTGAATATAATCACACAGGAACTACTCTTTTATTTTTATTATAATCACACAGGAAGTACTCTTTTATAAAAAATATAGACCCTCTCAAAGTTCTCTTTTATATTGTATATAATCACACTAGAAGTACTCTTTTATAAAAAATATACTCCCTCTCAAAGTACTCTTTTATATTGAATATCATCACACTGGAATTACTCTTTTACAAAAAATATACTCCCTCTCAAAGTACTCTTTTATATTGAATATAATCACACTGGAACTACTATTTTATTTTTAATATAATCACACAGGAGTTACTCTTTTATAAAAAATATAGACCCTCTCAAAGTACTCTTTTATATTGAATATAATCACACTGGAAGTACTATTTTATAAAAAATATACTCCCTCTCAAAGTACTCTTTTATATTGAATATAATCACACTGGAAGTACTCTTTTATAAAAAATATACTCCCTCTCAAAGTACTCTTTTGTACTGAATATAATGACACAGGAATTACTCTTTTATAAAAAATATACTATCTCTCAAAATACTCTTTTATACTGAATATAATCAGTCTGGAAGTACTCTTTTATAAAAAATATACTCCCTCTAAAAGTACTCTTTTATATTGAAAATAATCACACTGGAACTACTCTTTTGTTTTTAATATAATCACACAGGATGTACTCATTTATAAAAATTATAGACCTTCTCAAAGTACTGCTTTATACTCAATATAATCACACAGGAACTACTCTTTTATAAAAAATATACTCCCTCACAATGTACTCTTTTATATTTAATATAATCACACTGGAAGTACTCTTTTATGAAAAATATACTCCCTCTCAAAGTACTCTTTTATATTGAATATAATCACACTGGAAATACTCTTTTATTTTTAATATAATCACACAGGAAGTACTATATTATAAAAAGTACAGACCCTCTCAATGTACTCTTTTATACTGAATATAATCACACTGGAAGTACTCTTTTATAAAAAATATACTCCCTCTCAAAGTACTCTTTTATACTGAATATTATCACACAGGAAGTACTCTTTTATAAAAAATATACTCCCCCTCAATGTACTCTTTTATATTGTATATAATCACACTGGAAGTAGTCTTTTATAAAAAATATACTCCCTCTCCATGTACTCTTTTATATTGAATATAATCACACTGGAACTACTCTTTTATTTTTAATATAATCACCCAGGAAGTACTCTATTATAAAAAATATACTCTCTCTCAAAATACTCTTTTAAACTGAATATAAAGACACAGGAATTACTCTTTTATAAAAAATATACTCCCTCTCAATGTACTCATTTATGTTGAATATAATCACACTGGAAGTACTATTTTATAAAAAATACTCTCCCTCTCAAAGTACTCTTTTATATTGAATATAATCACACTGGAAATACTCTTTTATTTTTAATATAATCACACAGGAATTACTATATTATAAGAAATATAGACCCTCTCAATGTACTCTTTTATACTGAATATAATCACACAGGAAGTACTCTTTTACAAAAAATATACTCCCTCTCAAAGTACTCTTTTATATTGAATATAATCACACTGGAGCTACTCTTTTATTTTTAATATAATCACTCAGGAAGTACTCTTTTATAAAAAATATAGACCCTCTCAAAGCACTCTTTCATATTGAATATAATCACACTGGAGGTACTCTTTTATAAAAAATATACTCCCTCTCAAAGTACTCTATTATACTGAATATAATCACACTGGAACTACTCTTTTATTTTTAATATAATCACACAGGAAGTACTCTTTTATAAAAAATATAGACCCTCTCAATGTACTCTTTTATACTGTTTATAATCACACTGGAAATACTATTTTATATAAAATATACTCCCTCTCAAAGTACTCTTTTATACTGAATATAATCACACAGGAAGTACTCTTTTATAAAAAATATGCTCCCCCTCAATGTACTCTTTCATATTGAATATAATCACACTGGAAGTACTATTTTATAAAAAACATACTCCCTCTCAAAGTACTCTTTTATATTGAATCTAATCACACTGGAACTACTCTTTTATTTTTAATATAATCACACAGGAAGTACTCTTTTATAAAAAATATAGACCCTCTCAAATTAGTCTTTTATATTGAATACAATCACACTGGAAGTACTCTTTTATAAAAAATATACTCCCTCTCAAAGTACTCTTTTGTATTGAATATAATCACACTGGAACTACTCTTTTATAAAAAATATACTCCCTCTCAAAGTACTCTTTTGTACTGAATATAATCACACAGGATGTACTCTATTATAAAAAATATATTCTCTCTCAAAATACTCTTTCATACTGAATATAATCACACAGGAAGTACTCTTTTATAAAAAATATACTCCCCCTCAAAGTACTCTTTTATACTGAATATAATCACACTGCAAGGACTCGTTTATAAAAAATATACTCCCTCTCATAGTACTCTTTTATATTGAATATAATCACACTGGAACTACTCTTTTATTTTTAATATAATCACACAGGAAATACTGTATTAGAAAAAACATAGACCCTCTCAAACTACTCTTTTATATTGAATATAACCACACTGAATGTACTATATGATAAAAAATATACTCCTTCTCAATGTACTCTTTCATACTGAGTATAATCACTCTGGAAGTACTCTTTTATAAAAAATATACTCCCTCTCAAAGTACTCTTTTATATTAAATATAATCACACTGGAGCTACCCTTTTATTTTTAATATAATCACTCAGGAAGTACTCTTTTATAAAAAATATAGACCCTCTCAAAGTACTGTTTTATATTGAATATAATCACACTGGAGGTACTCTTTTATAAAAAATATACTCCCTCTCAATGTCCTCTTTTATCTTGAATATAATCACACTGGAACTACTCTTTTATTTTTAATATAATCACCCAGGAAGTACTCTATTATAAAAAACATAGACCCTCTCAAAGTACTCTTTTATATTGAATATAACCACACAGGATATACTCTGTTATAAAAAATATACTTCCTCTCAATGTACTCTTTTATACTGAATATAATGACACAGGAATTACTCTTTGATAAAAAATATACTCCCTCTCAATGTCCTCTTTTATATTGAATATAATCACACCGTAAGTACTCTTTTATAAAAAATATATTCCCTGTCAAACTACTCTTTTATATTGAATATAATCACACTGGAAATACTCTTTTATTTTTAATATAATCACACAGGAAATACTATATTATAAAAAATATAGGCCCTCTCAATGTACTCTTTTATACTCAATATAATCACACTGGAAATACTCTTTTATAAAAAATATACTCCCTCTCAAAGTACTCTTTTATACTGAATATAATCACACAGGAAGTACTCTTTTATAAAAAATATACTCCCTCTCAAAGTACTCTTTTGTATTGAATATAATCACACTGGAAGTACTCTTTTATAAAAAATATACTCCCTCTCAAAGTACTCTTTTGTACTGAATATAATCACACAGGATGTACTCTATTATAAAAAATATATTCTCTCTCAAAATACTCTTTCATACTGAATATAATCACACAGGAAGTACTCTTTTATAAAAAATATACTCCCTCTCAATGTACTCTTTTATATTGAATATAATCACACTGGAAGTACTCTTTTATAAAAAATATACTCCCTCTCAAAGTACTCTTTTATACTGAATATCATCACACTGGAACTACTCTTTTATTTTTAATATAATCACACAGGAAGTACTCTATTAAAAAAAACATAGCCCCTCTCAAAGTACTCTTCTATATTGAATATAACCACACTGGATGTACTATGTCATAAAAAATATACTCCCACTCAATGTACTCCTTCATACTGAATATAATCACTCTGGAAATACTCTTTTATAAAAAATATACTCCCTCTCAAAGTACTCTTTTATATTGAATATAATCACACTGGAACTACTCTTTTATTTTTAATATAATCACACAGGAGGTACTCTTTTATAAAAAATATAGACCCTCCCAAAGTACTCTTTTATATTGAATATAATCACACTGGAAGTACTATTTTACAAAAAATATACTACCTCTCAAAGTACTCTTTAATATTGAATATAATCACACTGGAAGTACTCTTTTATAAAAAATATACTCTCTCTCAAAGTACTCCTTTGTACTGAATATAATCACACAGGAAGTACTCTTTTATAAAAAATATACTATCTCTCAAAATACTCTTTTGTACTGAATATAATCACTCTCGAAGTACTCTTTTATAAAATATATACTCCCTCTCAAAGTACTCTTTTATATTGAAAATTATCACACTGGAACTACTGTTTTATTTTTAATATAATCACACAGGAAGTAGTCTTTTATAAAAAATATAGACCCCCTCAAATTAGTCTTTTATATTGAATACAATCACACTGGAAGTACTCTTTTATAAAAAATATACTCCCTCTCTAAGTACTCTTTTGTATTGAATTTAATCACACTGGAAGTACTCTTTTATATAAAATATACTCCTTATCAAAGTACTCTTTTGTACTGAATAGAATCACACACTATGTACTCTTTTATAAAAAATATATTCTCTCTCAAAATACTCTTTCATACTGAATATAATCACACAGGAAGTACTCTTTTATAAAAAGTATACTCCCTCTCAATGTACTCTTTTATATTGAATATAATCACACTGGAGGTACTCTTTTATAAAAAATATACTCCCTCTCAACGTACTCTTTTATACTGAATATTATCACACTGGAACTACTCTTTTATTTTTAATATAATCTCACAGAAAGTACTCTTTTATAAAAAATATAGACCCTGTCTAAGTACTCTTTTATAGTGAATATAATCACACAGGAAGTACTCTTTTATAAAAAATATACTCCCTCTCAATGTACTCATTTATACTCAATATAATCACACAGGAATACTCTTTTATAAAAATTATAGTCCCTCTCAATGTACTCTTTTATATTTAAAATAATCACATTGGAAGTACTCTTTTATAAAAAATATACTCCCTCTCACAGTACTATTTTATATTGAATATAATCACACTTGAACTACTCTTTTATTTTTCATATAATCACACAGGAAGTACTCTTTTATAAAAAATATAGAGCCTCTCAAAGTTCTCTTTTATATTGTATATAATCACACTGGAAGTACTTTTATAAAAAATATACTCCCTCTCAAAGTACTCCTTTATATTGAATATAATCACACTGGAACTACTCTTGTGTTTTTAATATAATCACACAGGAAGTACTCTTTTATAAAAAATATAGACACTCTCAAAGTTCTCTTTTATATTGTATATAATCACACTGGAAGTACTCTTTTATAAAAAATATACTCCCTCTCAAAGTACTCTTTTATATTGAATATAATCACACTGGAACTACTCTTTTATAAAAAATATACTCCCTCTCAAAGTACTCTTTTATACTCAATATAATCACACAGGAAGTACTCTTTTATAAAAAATATACTCCCTCTCAATGTACTCCTTTATATTGAATATAATCTCACTGGAAATACTCTTTCATAAAAAATATATACCCTCTCAAAGTACTCTTTTATATTGAATATAATCACACTGGAACTACACTTTTATTAAAAATATACTCCCTCTCAATGTACTCTTTTATACTGAATATAATCACACTGGAAGGACTCGTTTATAAAAAATATACTCCCTCTCATAGTACTCTTTTATATTGAATATAATCACACTGGAACTACCCTTTTATTTTTAATATAATCACACAGGAAATACTGTATTAGAAAAAGATAGACCCTCTCAAACTACTCTTTTATATTGAATATAACCACACTGCATGTACTATATGATAAAAAATATACTCCCTCTCAATGTACTCTTTTATACTGACTATAATCACTCTGGAAGTACTCTTTTATAAAAAATATACTCCCTGTCAAAGTACTCTTTTATATTGAATATAATCACACTGGAGGTAGTATTTTATAAAAAATATACTCCCTCTCAATGTCCTCTTTTATATTGAATATAATCACAATGGAACTACTTTTTTTATTTTTAATATAATCACCCAGGAAGTACTCTATTATAAAAAACATAGACCCTCTCAAAGTACTCTTTTATATTGAATATAACCACACAGGATGTACTCTGTTATAAAAAATATACTTCCTCTCAATGTACTCTTTTATACTGAATATAATGACACAGGAATTACTCTTTGATAAAAAATATACTCCCTCTCAATGTCCTCTTTTATATTGAATATAATCACACCGGAAGTACTCTTTTATAAAAAATATACTCCCTGTCAAACTACTCTTTTATACTGAATATAATCACACAGAAATCACTCTTTTATAAAAAATATGCTCCCCCTCAATGTACTCTTTTATATTGAATATAATCACACTGGAAGTACTCTTTTATAAAAAATATACTCCCTCTCAAAGTACTCTTTTATATTGAATCTAATCACACTGGAACTACTCTTTTATTTTGAATATAATCACACAGGAAGTACTCTTTTATAAAAAATATAGACCCCCTCAAATTAGTCTTTTATATTGAATACAATCACACTGGAAGTACTCTTTTATAAAAAATATACTCCCTCTCTAAGTACTCTTTTTTATTGAATTTAATCACACTGGAAGTACTCTTTTATAAAAAATATACTCCCTATCAAAGTACTCTTTTGTACTGAATAGAATCACACACTATGTACTCTTTTATAAAAAATATATTCTGTCTCAAAATACTCTTTCATACTGAATATAATCACACAGGAAGTACTCTTTTATAAAAAGTATACTCCCTCTCAATGTACTCTTTTATATTGAATATAATCACACTGGAGGTACTCTTTTATAAAAAATATACTCCCTCTCAATGTACTCTTTTATACTGAATATTATCACACTGGAACTACTCCTTTTATTTTTAATATAATCACACAGAAAGTACTCTTTTATAAAAAAATATAGACCCTGTCTAAGTACTCTTTTATAGTGAATATAATCACACAGGAAGTACTCTTTTATAAAAAATATACTCCCTCTCAATGTACTCATTTATACTCAATATAAACACACAGGAATACTCTTTTATAAAAAATATAGTCCCTCTCAATGTACTCTTTTATATTTAAAATAATCACATTGGAAGTACTCTTTTATAAAAAATATACTCCCTCTCACAGTACTATTTTATATTGAATATAATCACACTTGAACTACTCTTTTATTTTTCATGTAATCACACAGGAAGTACTCTTTTATAAAAAATATAGAGCCTCTCAAAGTTCTCTTTTATATTGTATCACACTGGAAGTACTTTTATAAAAAATATACTCCCTCTCAAAGTACTCCTTTATATTGAATATAATCACACTGGAACTACTCTTGTGTTTTTAATATAATCACACAGGAAGTACTCTTTTATAAAAAAATATAGACACTCTCAAAGTTCTCCTTTATATTGTATATAATCACACTGGAAGTACTCTTTTATAAAAAATATACTCCCTCTCAAAGTAGTCTTTTATATTGAATATAATCACACTGGAACTACTCTTTTATAAAAAATATACTCCCTCTCAAAGTACTCTTTTATACTCAATATAATCACACAGGAAGTACTCTTTTATAAAAAATATACTCCCTCTCAATGTACTCTTTTATATTGAATATAATCTCACTGGAAATACTCTTTCATAAAAAATATATACCCTCTCAAAGTACTCTTTTATATTGAATATAATCACACTGGAACTACACTTTTATAGAAAATATACTCCCTCTCAATGTACTCTTTTATACTGAATATAATCACACTGGAAGGACTCGTTTATAAAAAATATACTCCCTCTCATAGTACTCTTATTATATTGAATATAATCACCACTGGAACTACCCTTTTATTTTTAATATAATCACACAGGAAATACTGTATTAGAAAAAGATAGACCCTCTCAAACTACTCTTTTATATTGAATATAACCACACTGCATGTACTATATGATAAAAAATATACTCCCTCTCAATGTACTCTTTTATACTGACTATAATCACTCTGGAAGTACTCTTTTTATAAAAAATATACTCCCTGTCAAAGTACTCTTTTATATTGAATATAATCACACTGGAGCTATTCTTTTATTTTTAAGATAATCACTCAGGAAGTACTCTTTTATCAAAAATATAGACCCTCTCAAAGTACTGTTTTTATATTGAATATAATCACACTGGAGGTAGTATTTTATAAAAAATATACTCCCTCTCAATGTCCTCTTTTATATTGAATATAATCACAATGGAACTACTTTTTTATTTTTAATATAATCACCCAGGAAGTACTCTATTATAAAAAACATAGACCCTCTCAAAGTACTCTTTTATATTGAATATAACCACACAGGATGTACTCTGTTATAAAAAATATACTTCCTCTCAATGTACTCTTTTATACTGAATATAATGACACAGGAATTACTCTTTGATAAAAAATATACTCCCTCTCAATGTCCTCTTTTATATTGAATATAATCACACCGGAAGTACTCTTTTATAAAAAATATACTCCCTGTCAAACTACTCTTTTATATTGAATATAATCACACTTGAAATGCTCTTTGATTTTTAATATAATCACACAGGAAATACTATATTATAAAAAATATAGACCCTCTCAATGTACTCTTTTATACTGAATATAATCACACTGGAAATACTCTCTTAGAAAAAATATACTCCCTCTCAAAGTACTCTTTTATACTGAATATAATCACAGAGGAAGGACTCTTTTATAAAAAATATACTCCCTCTCAATGTACTCTTTTATAATGAATATAATCACATTGGAAGTACTCTTTTATAAAAAATATACTCCCTCTCAAAGTACTATTTTATATTGAATATAATCACACTGGAAGTACTCTTCTATAAAAAATATACTCCCTCTCAAAGTACTCATTTATACTGGATATAATCACACAGGAAGTACTCTTTTATAAAAAATATACTCCCTCTCAAAGAACTCTTTTACACTGAATATAATCACACAGGAAGTACTCTTTTATAAAAAATATAGACCCTCTCAAATTACTCTTTTATACTGAATATAATCACACTGGAAGTACTCGTGTATAAAAAATTTACTCCCTCTCAAAGTACTCATTTATATTGAATATAATCACACTGAAACTACTCATTATTTTTAATATAATCACACAGGAAGTACTATATTATAAAAAATATAGACCCTCTCATTGTACTCTTTTATACTGAATATAATCACACTGGAAGTACTCTTTTATAAAAAATATACTCCCTCTCAAAGTACTCTTTTATATTTAATAAAATCACACTCTAACTACTCTTTTATTTTTAATATAATCACACAGGAAGTACTCTTTTATAAAAAATATAGACCCTCTCAACGTACTCTTTTATACTGATTATAGTCACACTGGAAGTAGTCTTTTATAAAAAATATACTCCCTCTCAAAGTACTCTTTTTTACTGAATATAATCACACTGGAACTACTTTTTATTTTTAATATAATCTCCCAGGAAGTACTCTATTATAAAAAACATAGACCCTCTCAAAGTACTCTTTCATATTGAATATAACCACACTGGATGTACTCTATTATAAAAAATATACTCCCTCTCAATGTACTCTTTTATACTGAATATAATCACACTGGAAATACTCTATTATCAAAAATATACTCCTTCTGAAAGTACTCTTTTATATTGAATATAATCACACTGGAACTACTCTTTTATTTTTAATATAATCACACAGGAAGTACTCTTTTATAAAAAATATGCTCTCTCTCAAAATACTCTTTTATACTGAATATAATGACACAGGAAGTACTCATTTATAAAAAATATATTCTCTCTCAAAATACTCTTTTATACTGAATATAAAGACACAGGAAGTACTCTTTTATAAAAAATATACTCCCTCTCAATGTCCTCTTTTATATTGAATATAATCACACTGGAAGTACTCTTTTATAAAAAATAAACTCCGTCTCAAAGTACTCTTTTATACTGAATATAATCACACAGGAAATACTCTTTTATAAAAAATATACTCCCTCTGAAAGTACTCTTTTATACTGAATATAATCACACAGGAAGTACTCTTTTATAAAAAATATAGACCCTCTCAATGTACTCTTTTATACTGTATATAATCACACTGGAAGTACTCTTTTATAAAAAATATACTCCCTCTCAAAGTACTCTTTTATAGTGAATATTATCATACTGGAAGTACTCTTTTATAAAAAAATACTCTCTCTCAAATACTCTTTTTTATTGAATATAATCACACTGGAACTTCTCTTTTATTTTGAATATAATCACACAGGAAGTACTCTTTTATAAAAAATATAGATCCTCTCAAAGTACTCTTTTGTATTGAATATAATCACGCTGGAAGTACTCTTTTATAAAAAATATACTCCCTCTCAAAGTAGTATTTTATATTGAATATAATCACACTGGAAGTACTCTTCTATAAAAAATATACTCCCTCTCAAAGTACTCATTTATACTGAATATAATCACACAGGAAGTACTCTTTTATAAAAAATATACTCCCTCTCAAAGTACTCTTTTACACTGAATATAATCACACAGGAACTACTCTTTTATAAAAAATATAGACCCTCCCAAAGTACTCTTTTATACTGAATATAATCACACTGGAAGTACTCGTGTATAAAAAATATAGTCCCTCTCAAAGTACTCTTTTATATTGAATATAATCACACTGGAACTACTCGTTATTTTTAATATAATCACACAGGAAGTACTATATTATAAAAAATATAGACCCTCTCAATGTACTCTTTTATACTGAATATAATCACACTGGAAGTACTCTTTTATAAAAAATATACTCCCTCTCAAAGTACTCTTTTATAGTGAATATTATCATACTGGAAGTACTCTTTTATTAAAAAATACTCTCTCTCAAATACTCTTTTTTATTGAATATAATCACACTGGAACTATTCTTTTATTTTTAATATAATCACACAGGAAGTACTCTTTTATAAAAAATATAGACCCTCTCAAAGTACTCTTTTATATTGAATATAATCACACTGGAAGTACTCTTTTAAAAAAAATATACTTCCTCTCAAAGTACTCTTTTATATTGAATATAATCACACTGGAAGTACTCTTTTATAAAAAATATACTCCCTCTGAAAGTACTCTTTTGTACTGAATATAATGTCACAGGAAATACTATTTTATAAAAAATATACTCTCTCTCAAAATACTCTTTTATACTGAATATAATCACTGAGGAAGTACTCTTTTATAAAAAATATACTCCCTCTCAATGTCCTCTTTTATATTGAATATAATCACACTGGAAGTACTCTTTTATAAAAAATATACTCCCTCTCAAAGTACTCTTTTATATTGAATATAATCACACTAGAGCTACTCTTTTATTTTTAATATAATCACACAGGAAGTACTATATTACAAAAAATATAGACCCTCTCTAAGTACTGTTTTATATTGAATATAATCACACTGGAAGTACACTTTTATAAAAAATATACACCCTCTCAAAGTACTAGTTTATACGGAATATAATCAGACTGGAAGTACTCTTTTATAAAAAATATACTCCCTCTTAAATTACTCTTTTATACTGAATATAATCACACAGGAAGTACTCTTTTATAAAAAATATACTCACTCTCAAAGTACTCTTTTATACTCAATATAATCACACAGGAAGTACTCTTTTATAAAAAATATAGACCCTCTCAAAGTACTCTTTTATACTGAATATAATCATACTGGAAGTACTCGTTTATAAAAAATATACTCCCTCTCAAAGTTCTCTTTTATAT
This sequence comes from Aotus nancymaae, assembly GCF_030222135.1. Taxonomy (NCBI): domain Eukaryota; kingdom Metazoa; phylum Chordata; class Mammalia; order Primates; family Aotidae; genus Aotus; species Aotus nancymaae. Next base: position 35,931 of record NW_026989420.1, read on the forward strand.
TGAATATAACCACACTGGATGTACTATATGATAAAAAATATACTCCCACTCAATGTACTCTTTTATACTGAATATAATCACTCTGGAAGTACTCTTTTATAAAAAATATACTCCCTCTCAAAGTACTCTTTTATATTGAATATAATCACACTGGAACTACTCTTTTATTTTTAATATAATCACACAGGAGGTACTCTTTTATAAAAAATATAGACCCTCTCAAAGTACTCTTTTATATTGAATATAATCACACTGGAAGTACTCTTTTATAAAAAATATACTCCCTCTCAAAGTACTCTTTTATATTGAATATAATCACACTGGAAGTACTCTTTTATAAAAAATATACTCCCTCTCAACGTACTCTTTTGTACTGAATATAATCACACTGGAAGTACTCTTTTATAAAAAATATACTCTCTCTAAAAATACTCTTTTATACTGAATATAATCACTCTGGAAGTAGTCTTTTATAAAAAATATACTCCCTCTCAAAGTACTCTTTTATATTGAAAATAATCACACTGGAACTACTCTTTTATTTTTAATATAATCACACAGGAAGTACTATATTATAAAAAATACAGACCCTCTCAATGTACTCTTTTATACTGAATATAATCACACAGAAAGTACTTTTTTATAAAAAATATACTCCCTCGCAAAGTACTCTTTTATACTGAATATAATCACACAGGAAGTACTCTTTTATTTTTAATATAATCAACCAGGAAGTACTCTATTATAAAAAACATAGACCCTCTCAAAGTACTCTTTTATATTGAATATAACCACACTGGATGTACTCTATTATAAAAAATATACTTCCTCTCAATGTACTCTTTTATAGTGAATATAATCACACTGGAAATACTCTTTTATAAAAAAATATACTCCCTCTGAAAGTACTCTTTTATATTGAAAATAAACACTCTGGAACTACTCTTTTATTTTTAATATAATCACACTGGAAGTACTCTTTTGCAAAAAATACACTCCCTCTCAAAGTACTCTTTTATATTGAATATAATCACACTGGAAATACTCTTTTATTTTTAATATAATCACACAGGAATTACTATATTATAAAAAATATAGACCCTCTCAATGTACTCTTTTATACTGAATATAATCACACTGGAAATACTCTTTTATACAAACTGTACTCCCTCTCAAAGTACTGTTTTATACTGAATATAATCACACAGAAATCACTCTTTTATAAAAATATGCTCCCCCTCAATGTACTCTTTTTTATTGAATATAATCACACTGGAAGTACTCTTTTATAAAAAATATACTCCCTCTCAAAGTACTCTTTTATATTCAATCTAATCACACTGGAACTACTCTTTTATTTTTAATATAATCACACAGGAAATACTCTTTTATAAAAAATATAGACCCTCTTAAATTAGTCTTTTATATTGAATACAATCACACTGGAAGTACTCTTTTATAAAAAATATACTCCCTCTCTAAGTACTCTTTTGTATTGAATATAATCACACTGGAAGTACTCTTTTATAAAAAATATACTCCCTATCAAAGTACTCTTTTGTACTGAATAGAATCACACAGTATGTACTCTTTTATAAAAAATATATTCTCTCTCAAAATACTCTTTCATACTGAATATAATCACACAGGAAGTACTCTTTTATAAAAAATATACTGCCTCTCATTGTACTCTTTTATATTGAATATAATCACACTGGAGGTACTCTTTTATAAAAAATATACTCCCTCTCAACGTACTCTTTTATACTGAATATAATCACACTGGAACTACTCTTTTATTTTTAATATTATCTCACAGAATGTACTCTTTTATAAAAAATATAGACCCTGTCTAAGTACTCTTTTATAGTGAATATAATCACACAGGAAGTACTCTTTTATAAAAAATATACTCCCTCTCAATGTACTCATTTATACTCAATATAATCACACAGGAATACTCTTTTATAAAAAATATAGTCCCTCCCAAAGTACTCTTTTATATTTAAAATAATCACATTGGAAGTATTCTTTTATAAAAAATATACTCCCTCTCACAGTACTATTTTATATTGAATATAATCACACTTGAACTACTCTTTTATTTTTAATATAATCACACAGGAAGTACTCTTTTATAAAAAATATAGACCCTCTCAAAGTTCTCTTTTATATTGTATATAATCACACTGGAAGTACTTTTATAAAAAATATACTCCCTCTCAAAGTACTCTTTTATATTGAATATAATCACACTGGAACTACTCTTGTGTTTTTAATATAATCACACAGGAAGTACTCTTTTATAAAAAATATAGACACTCTCAAAGTTCTCTTTTATAATGTATATAATCACACTGGAAGTACTCATTTATAAAAAATATACTCCCTCTCAACGTACTCTTTTATATTGAATATAATCACACTGGAACTACTCTTTTATAAAAAATATACTCCCTCTCAAAGTACTCTTTTATACTCAATATAATCACACAGGAAGTACTCTTTTATAAAAAATATACTCCCTCTCAATGTACTCTTTTATATTGAATATAATCTCACTGGAAATACTCTTTTATAAAAAATATATACCCTCTCAAAGTACTCTTTTATATTGAATATAATCACACTGGAACTACACTTTTATAAAAAATATACTCCCTCTCAATGTACTCTTTTATACTGAATATAATCACACTGGAATGGCTGGTTTATAAAAAATATACTCCCTCTCATAGTACTCTTTTATATTGAATATAATCACACTGGAACTACTCTTTTACTTTTAATATAATCACACAGGAAATACTGTATTAGAAAAAGATAGACCCTCTCAAACTACTCTTTTATATTGAATATAACCACACTGAATGTACTATATGATAAAAAATATACTCCCTCTCAATGTACTCTTTTATACTGACTATAATCACTCTGGAAGTACTCTTTTATAAAAAATATACTCCCAGTCAAAGTACTCTTTTATATTGAATATAATCACACTGGAGCTACACTTTTATTTTTAATATAATCACTCAAGAAGTACTCTTTTATCAAAAATATAGACCCTCTCAAAGTACTGTTTTATATTGAATATAATCACACTGGAGGTACTCTTTTATAAAAAATATACTCCCTCTCAAAGTACTCTATTATATTGAATATAATCACACTGGAACTACTCTTTTATTTTTAATATAATCACACAGGAAGTACTCTTTTATAAAAAATATAGACCCTCTCAAAGTACTCTTTTATACTGATTATAATCACACTGGAAGTACTATTTTATAAAAAATATACTCCCTCTCAAAGTACTGTTTTATATTGAATATAATCACACTGGAACTACTCTTTTATTTTTAATATAATCACCCAGGAAGTACTCTATTATAAAAAAAATAGACCCTCTCAAAGTACTCTTTTATATTGAATATAACCAAACAGGATGTACTCTATTATAAAAAATACACTTCCTCTCAATGTACTCTTTTACACTGAATATAATCACTCTGGAAGTACTCTTTTATAAAAAATATACTCGCGCTGAAAGTACTCTTTTATATTGAATATAATCACACTGGAAGTACTCTTTTATAAAAAATATACTCCCTCTCAAAGTACTCTTTTATACTGAATATAATCACACTGGAAGTACTCTTTTATAAAAAATATACTCCCTCTCAAAACACTCTTTTATACTAAATATAATCACACAGGATGTACTGTTTTATAAAAAATATACTCCCTCTCAATGTTCTCTTTTATACTCAATTTAATCACACAGGAAATACTCTTTTATAAAATATATACTCCCTCTCAATGTTCTCTTTTATATTTAATATAATCACACCGGAAGTACTCTTTTATAAAAAATATACTCCCTCTCACAGTACTATTTTATATTGAATATAATCACACTGGAACTACTCTTTTATTTTTAATATAATCACACAGGAAGTACTCTTTTATAAAAAATATAGACCCTCTCAAAGTACTATTTTATATTGAATATAATCACATTGGAAGTACTCTTTTATAAAAAATATACTCCCTCTCAAAGTACTCTTTTATATTGAATATAATCACACTGGAAGTACTCTTTTATAAAAAATATACTCCCTCTCAAAGTACTCTTTTGTACTGAATATAATCACACAGGAAGTACTCTTTTATAAAAAATATACTCTCTCTCAAAATACTCCTTTATACTGAATATAATCACACAGGAAGTGCTCTTTTATAAAAAATATACTCCCTCTCATTGTACTCTGTTATATTGGATATAATCACACTGGAAGTACTCTTTTATAAAAAATATACTCCCTCTCAAAGTACTCTTTTATATTGAATATAATCACACTGGAACTACTCTTTTATTTTTAATATAATCACACAGGAAGTACTCTTTTATAAAAAATATAGACCCACTCTAAGTACTCTTTTATATTGAATATAATCACACTGGAAGTAGTTTTCTATAAAAAATATACTCCCTCTCAAAGTACTCTTTTATACGGAATATAATCACACTGGAAGTACTCCTTTATAAAAAATATACTCCCTCTCAAAGTACTCTTTTTTACTGAATATAATCACACAGGAAGTACTCTTTTATAAATAATATACTCCCTCTCAAAGTACTCTTTTATACTCAATTTAATCACACAGGAATTACTCTTTTATAAAAAACATACTCCCTCTAAATGTACTCTTTTATATTTAACATAATCACACTGCAAGTACTCTTTTATAAAAAATATACACCCTCTCACAGTACTCTTTTATACTGATTATAATCACACTGGAAGTACTCTTTTATAAAAAATATACTACCTCTCAAACTACTCTTTTATATTGAATATAATCACACTGGAACTAATCTTTTAATTTTAATATAATCACCCAGGAAATACTCTATTATAAAAAACATAGACCCTCTCAAAGTACTCTTTTATATTGAATATAACCACACTGGATGTACTCTATTATAAAAAATATACTTCCTCTCTATGTACTCTTTTATACTGAATATAATCTCACTGGAAGTACTCTTTTATAAAAAATATACTCCCTCTGAAATTACTCTTTTATATTGAATATAATCACATTGGAACTACTCTTTTATTTTTAATATAATCACACAGGAAGTACTCTTTTTTAAAAAATGTACTCTCTCTCAAACTACTCTTTTATACTGAATATAATCACACAGGAGGTACTCTTTTATAAAAAATATACTCCCTCTCAATGTACACTTTTATATTTAATATAATCACATTGGAAGTACTCTTTTATAAAAAATATACTCCCTCTGAATGTACTATTTTATATTGAATATAATCACACTGGAACTATTCTTTTATTTTTAATATAATCACACAGGACGTACTCTTTTTTTAAAAATATACGCTCTCTCAAAATACTCTTTTATACTGAATATAATCACACTGGACATACTCTTTTATAAAAAATATACACCCTCTCAATGTACTCTTTTATACTATATATAATCACACTGGAAGTACTCTTTTATAAAAAATATACTCCCTTTCAAAGTACTCTTTTATACTGAATATAATCACACAGGAAGCACTCTTTTATAAAAAATATACTCCCTCTCAATGTACTCTTTTATATTGAATATAATCACACCGGAAGTACTCTTTAAAAAAAAATATACTCCCTCTCAAAGTACTCTTTTATACTGTATATAATCACACAGGAAGTACACTTTTATAAAAAATATAGACCCACTCAAAGTACTCTTTTATACTGAATATAATCACACTGGAAGGACTCATTTATAAAAAATATACTCCCTCTCAAAGTACGCTTTTAGATTGAATATAATCACACTGGAACTAGTCTTTTATTTTTAATATAATCACACAGGAAGTACTCTATTATAAAAAACATAGACCCTCTCAAAGTACTCTTTTATAATGAATATAACCACACTGGATGTACTCTAGTGTAAAAAATATACTCCCTCTCAATATACTCTTTCATACTGAATATAATCACTCTGGAAGTACTCCTTTATAAAAAATATACTCCCTCTCAAAGTACTCTTTTATAATGAATATAATCACACTGGAGCTACTCTTTTATTTTTAATATAATCACACAGGAATTACTATTTCATTAAAAATATAGACCCTCTCAAAGTACTCTTTTATATTGTTTATAATCACACTGGAAGTACTCTTTTATAAAAAATATAGACCCTCTCCAAGTACTCTTTTATATTGAATATAATCACACTGGAAGTACTCTTTTATAAAAAATATAGACCCTCTCTAAGTACTCCTTTATATTGAATATAATCACACTGGAAGTACCCTTTAATAAAAAATATACTCCCTCTCAAAGTACTCCTTTATATTGAATATAATCACACTGGTACTACTTTTTTATTTTCAATATAATCACACAGGAAGTACTCTTTTTTAAAAAATATAATCTCTCTCAAAATACTCTTTTATACTGAATATAATCACACAGGAAGTACTCTTGTATAAGAAATATACTTCCTCTCAAAGTACTATTATATACTGAATGTAATCACACAGGAAGTACTGTTTTATAAGAAATATACTCCCTCTCAAAGTACTCTTTTATACTCAATATAATCACACAGTTAGTACTCTTTTATAAAAAATATACTCCCTCTCAATGTACTCTTTTATATTTAATATAATCACACTGGAAGTACTCTTTTATAATAAATATACTCCCTCTAAATGTACTATTTTATATTGAATATAATCACACTGGAACTACTCTTTTATTTTTAATATAATCACACAGGAAGTACTCTTTTATAAAAAATATAGACCCTCTCAATGTACTCTTTTATACTGAATATAATCACACTGGAAGTACTCTTTTATAAAAAATATACTCCCTCTCAAAGTACTCTTTTATATGGAATATAATCACACTGGAAATACTCTTTTATAAAAAATATACCTCCTCTCAAAGTACTCTTTTATACTGAATATAATCACACAGGAAGTACTCATTTATAAAAAATATAGACGCTCTCAAAGTACTCTTTTATACTGAATATAAATACACTGCAAGGACTCGTTTATAAAAAATATACTCCCTCTCAAAGTACTCTTTTATATTGAATATAATCGCACTGGAACTACTCTTTATTTTTAATATAATCACACAGGAAGTAGTATATTATAAAAAATATAGACCCTCTCAATGTACTCTTTTATATTGAATATAATCACACTGGAAGTACTCTTTTATAAAAAATATACTCCCTCACAAAGTACACTTTTATAGTGAATATAATCATACTGGAAGTACTCTTTCATAAAAAAATACTCGCTCTCAAAATACTCTTTTTTATTGAATATAATCACACAGGAACTACTCTTTTATTTTTATTATAATCACACAGGAAGTACTCTTTTATAAAAAATATAGACCCTCTCAAAGTTCTCTTTTATATTGTATATAATCACACTAGAAGTACTCTTTTATAAAAAATATACTCCCTCTCAAAGTACTCTTTTATATTGAATATAATCACACTGGAATTACTCTTTTACAAAAAATATACTCCCTCTCAAAGTACTCTTTTATATTGAATATAATCACACTGGAACTACTATTTTATTTTTAATATAATCACACAGGAGTTACTCTTTTATAAAAAATATAGACCCTCTCAAAGTACTCTTTTATATTGAATATAATCACACTGGAAGTACTATTTTATAAAAAATATACTCCCTCTCAAAGTACTCTTTTATATTGAATATAACCACACTGGAAGTACTCTTTTATAAAAAATATAGACCCTCTCAATGTACTCTTTTATACTGTATATAATCACACTGGAAGTACTCTTTTATAAAAAATATACTCCCTCTCAAAGTACTCTTTTATAGTGAATATTATCATACTGGAAGTACTCTTTTATAAAAAAATACTCTCTCTCAAATACTCTTTTTTATTGAATATAATCACACTGGAACTTCTCTTTTATTTTGAATATAATCACACAGGAAGTACTCTTTTATAAAAAATATAGATCCTCTCAAAGTACTCTTTTGTATTGAATATAATCACGCTGGAAGTACTCTTTTATAAAAAATATACTCCCTCTCAAAGTAGTATTTTATATTGAATATAATCACACTGGAAGTACTCTTCTATAAAAAATATACTCCCTCTCAAAGTACTCATTTATACTGAATATAATCACACAGGAAGTACTCTTTTATAAAAAATATACTCCCTCTCAAAGTACTCTTTTACACTGAATATAATCACACAGGAACTACTCTTTTATAAAAAATATAGACCCTCCCAAAGTACTCTTTTATACTGAATATAATCACACTGGAAGTACTCGTGTATAAAAAATATAGTCCCTCTCAAAGTACTCTTTTATATTGAATATAATCACACTGGAACTACTCGTTATTTTTAATATAATCACACAGGAAGTACTATATTATAAAAAATATAGACCCTCTCAATGTACTCTTTTATACTGAATATAATCACACTGGAAGTACTCTTTTATAAAAAATATACTCCCTCTCAAAGTACTCTTTTATAGTGAATATTATCATACTGGAAGTACTCTTTTATAAAAAAATACTCTCTCTCAAATACTCTTTTTTATTGAATATAATCACACTGGAACTATTCTTTTATTTTTAATATAATCACACAGGAAGTACTCTTTTATAAAAAATATAGACCCTCTCAAAGTACTCTTTTATATTGAATATAATCACACTGGAAGTACTCTTTTAAAAAAAATATACTTCCTCTCAAAGTACTCTTTTATATTGAATATAATCACACTGGAAGTACTCTTTTATAAAAAATATACTCCCTCTGAAAGTACTCTTTTGTACTGAATATAATGTCACAGGAAATACTATTTTATAAAAAATATACTCTCTCTCAAAATACTCTTTTATACTGAATATAATCACTGAGGAAGTACTCTTTTATAAAAAATATACTCCCTCTCAATGTCCTCTTTTATATTGAATATAATCACACTGGAAGTACTCTTTTATAAAAAATATACTCCCTCTCAAAGTACTCTTTTATATTGAATATAATCACACTAGAGCTACTCTTTTTTTTTTAATATAATCACACAGGAAGTACTCTTTTATAAAAAATATAGACCCTCTCAAAGTACTATTTTATATTGAATATAATCACATTGGAAGTACTCTTTTATAAAAAATATACTCCCTCTCAAAGTACTCTTTTATATTGAATATAATCACACTGGAAGTACTCTTTTATAAAAAAATATACTCCCTCTCAAAGTACTCTTTTGTACTGAATATAATCACACAGGAAGTACTCTTTTATAAAAAATATACTCTCTCTCAAAATACTCCTTTATACTGAATATAATCACACAGGAAGTGCTCTTTTATAAAAAATATACTCCCTCTCATTGTACTCTGTTATATTGGATATAATCACACTGGAATTACTCTTTTATAAAAAATATACTCCCTCTCAAAGTACTCTTTTATATTGAATATAATCACACTGGAACTACTCTTTTATTTTTAATATAATCACACAGGAAGTACTCTTTTATAAAAAATATAGACCCACTCTAAGTACTCTTTTATATTGAATATAATCACACTGGAAGTAGTTTTCTATAAAAAATATACTCCCTCTCAAAGTACTCTTTTATACGGAATATAATCACACTGGAAGTACTCCTTTATAAAAAATATACTCCCTCTCAAAGTACTCTTTTTTACTGAATATAATCACACAGGAAGTACTCTTTTATAAATAATATACTCCCTCTCAAAATACTCTTTTATACTCAATTTAATCACACAGGAATTACTCTTTTATAAAAAACATACTCCCTCTAAATGTACTCTTTTATATTTAACATAATCACACTGCAAGTACTCTTTTATAAAAAATATACACCCTCTCACAGTACTCTTTTATACTGATTATAATCACACTGGAAGTACTCTTTTATAAAAAATATACTACCTCTCAAACTACTCTTTTATATTGAATATAATCACACTGGAACTAATCTTTTAATTTTAATATAATCACCCAGGAAATACTCTATTATAAAAAACATAGACCCTCTCAAAGTACTCTTTTATATTGAATATAACCACACTGGATGTACTCTATTATAAAAAATATACTTCCTCTCTATGTACTCTTTTATACTGAATATAATCTCACTGGAAGTACTCTTTTATAAAAAATATACTCCCTCTGAAATTACTCTTTTATATTGAATATAATCACACTGGAACTACTCTTTTATTTTTAATATAATCACACAGGAAGTACTCTTTTTTAAAAAATGTACTCTCTCTCAAACTACTCTTTTATACTGAATATAATCACACAGGAGGTACTCTTTTATAAAAAATATACTCCCTCTCAATGTACACTTTTATATTTAATATAATCACATTGGAAGTACTCTTTTATAAAAAATATACTCCCTCTGAATGTACTATTTTATATTGAATATAATCACACTGGAACTATTCTTTTATTTTTAATATAATCACACAGGACGTACTCTTTTTTTAAAAATATACGCTCTCTCAAAATACTCTTTTATACTGAATATAATCACACTGGACATACTCTTTTATAAAAAATATACACCCTCTCAATGTACTCTTTTATACTATATATAATCACACTGGAAGTACTCTTTTATAAAAAATATACTCCCTTTCAAAGTACTCTTTTATACTGAATATAATCACACAGGAAGCACTCTTTTATAAAAAATATACTCCCTCTCAATGTACTCTTTTATATTGAATATAATCACACCGGAAGTACTCTTTAAAAAAAAATATACTCCCTCTCAAAGTACTCTTTTATACTGTATATAATCACACAGGAAGTACACTTTTATAAAAAATATAGACCCACTCAAAGTACTCTTTTATACTGAATATAATCACACTGGAAGGACTCATTTATAAAAAATATACTCCCTCTCAAAGTACGCTTTTAGATTGAATATAATCACACTGGAACTAGTCTTTTATTTTTAATATAATCACACAGGAAGTACTCTATTATAAAAAACATAGACCCTCTCAAAGTACTCTTTTATAATGAATATAACCACACTGGATGTACTCTAGTGTAAAAAATATACTCCCTCTCAATATACTCTTTCATACTGAATATAATCACTCTGGAAGTACTCCTTTATAAAAAATATACTCCCTCTCAAAGTACTCTTTTATAATGAATATAATCACACTGGAGCTACTCTTTTATTTTTAATATAATCACACAGGAATTACTATTTCATTAAAAATATAGACCCTCTCAAAGTACTCTTTTATATTGTTTATAATCACACTGGAAGTACTCTTTTATAAAAAATATAGACCCTCTCCAAGTACTCTTTTATATTGAATATAATCACACTGGAAGTACTCTTTTATAAAAAATATAGACCCTCTCTAAGTACTCCTTTATATTGAATATAATCACACTGGAAGTACCCTTTAATAAAAAATATACTCCCTCTCAAAGTACTCCTTTATATTGAATATAATCACACTGGTACTACTTTTTTATTTTCAATATAATCACACAGGAAGTACTCTTTTTTAAAAAATATAATCTCTCTCAAAATACTCTTTTATACTGAATATAATCACACAGGAAGTACTCTTGTATAAAAAATATACTTCCTCTCAAAGTACTATTATATACTGAATGTAATCACACAGGAAGTACTGTTTTATAAGAAATATACTCCCTCTCAAAGTACTCTTTTATACTCAATATAATCACACAGTTAGTACTCTTTTATAAAAAATATACTCCCTCTCAATGTACTCTTTTATATTTAATATAATCACACTGGAAGTACTCTTTTATAATAAATATACTCCCTCTAAATGTACTATTTTATATTGAATATAATCACACTGGAACTACTCTTTTATTTTTAATATAATCACACAGGAAGTACTCTTTTATAAAAAATATAGACCCTCTCAATGTACTCTTTTATACTGAATATAATCACACTGGAAGTACTCTTTTATAAAAAATATACTCCCTCTCAAAGTACTCTTTTATATGGAATATAATCACACTGGAAATACTCTTTTATAAAAAATATACCTCCTCTCAAAGTACTCTTTTATACTGAATATAATCACACAGGAAGTACTCATTTATAAAAAATATAGACGCTCTCAAAGTACTCTTTTATACTGAATATAAATACACTGCAAGGACTCGTTTATAAAAAATATACTCCCTCTCAAAGTACTCTTTTATATTGAATATAATCGCACTGGAACTACTCTTTATTTTTAATATAATCACACAGGAAGTAGTATATTATAAAAAATATAGACCCTCTCAATGTACTCTTTTATATTGAATATAATCACACTGGAAGTACTCTTTTATAAAAAATATACTCCCTCACAAAGTACACTTTTATAGTGAATATAATCATACTGGAAGTACTCTTTCATAAAAAAATACTCGCTCTCAAAATACTCTTTTTTATTGAATATAATCACACAGGAACTACTCTTTTATTTTTATTATAATCACACAGGAAGTACTCTTTTATAAAAAATATAGACCCTCTCAAAGTTCTCTTTTATATTGTATATAATCACACTAGAAGTACTCTTTTATAAAAAATATACTCCCTCTCAAAGTACTCTTTTATATTGAATATAATCACACTGGAATTACTCTTTTACAAAAAATATACTCCCTCTCAAAGTACTCTTTTATATTGAATATAATCACACTGGAACTACTATTTTATTTTTAATATAATCACACAGGAGTTACTCTTTTATAAAAAATATAGACCCTCTCAAAGTACTCTTTTATATTGAATATAATCACACTGGAAGTACTATTTTATAAAAAATATACTCCCTCTCAAAGTACTCTTTTATATTGAATATAATCACACTGGAAGTACTCTTTTATAAAAAATATACTCCCTCTCAAAGTACTCTTTTGTACTGAATATAATGACACAGGAATTACTCTTTTATAAAAAATATACTATCTCTCAAAATACTCTTTTATACTGAATATAATCAGTCTGGAAGTACTCTTTTATAAAAAATATACTCCCTCTCAAAGTACTCTTTTATATTGAAAATAATCACACTGGAACTACTCTTTTGTTTTTAATATAATCACACAGGATGTACTCATTTATAAAAATTATAGACCTTCTCAAAGTACTGCTTTATACTCAATATAATCACACAGGAACTACTCTTTTATAAAAAATATACTCCCTCAAAATGTACTCTTTTATATTTAATATAATCACACTGGAAGTACTCTTTTATGAAAAATATACTCCCTCTCAAAGTACTCTTTTATATTGAATATAATCACACTGGAAATACTCTTTTATTTTTAATATAATCACACAGGAAGTACTATATTATAAAAAGTACAGACCCTCTCAATGTACTCTTTTATACTGAATATAATCACACTGGAAGTACTCTTTTATAAAAAATATACTCCCTCTCAAAGTACTCTTTTATACTGAATATTATCACACAGGAAGTACTCTTTTATAAAAAATATACTCCCCCTCAATGTACTCTTTTATATTGTATATAATCACACTGGAAGTAGTCTTTTATAAAAAATATACTCCCTCTCCATGTACTCTTTTATATTGAATATAATCACACTGGAACTACTCTTTTATTTTTAATATAATCACCCAGGAAGTACTCTATTATAAAAAATATACTCTCTCTCAAAATACTCTTTTAAACTGAATATAAAGACACAGGAATTACTCTTTTATAAAAAATATACTCCCTCTCAATGTACTCATTTATGTTGAATATAATCACACTGGAAGTACTATTTTATAAAAAATACTCTCCCTCTCAAAGTACTCTTTTATATTGAATATAATCACACTGGAAATACTCTTTTATTTTTAATATAATCACACAGGAATTACTATATTATAAGAAATATAGACCCTCTCAATGTACTCTTTTATACTGAATATAATCACACAGGAAGTACTCTTTTACAAAAAATATACTCCCTCTCAAAGTACTCTTTTATATTGAATATAATCACACTGGAGCTACTCTTTTATTTTTAATATAATCACTCAGGAAGTACTCTTTTATAAAAAATATAGACCCTCTCAAAGCACTCTTTCATATTGAATATAATCACACTGGAAGTACTCTTTTATAAAAAATATACTCCCTCTCAAAGTACTCTATTATACTGAATATAATCACACTGGAACTACTCTTTTATTTTTAATATAATCACACAGGAAGTACTCTTTTATAAAAAATATAGACCCTCTCAATGTACTCTTTTATACTGTTTATAATCACACTGGAAGTACTATTTTATAAAAAATATACTCCCTCTCAAAGTACTCTTTTATACTGAATATAATCACACAGGAAGTACTCTTTTATAAAAAATATGCTCCCCCTCAATGTACTCTTTTATATTGAATATAATCACACTGGAAGTACTATTTTATAAAAAACATACTCCCTCTCAAAGTACTCTTTTATATTGAATCTAATCACACTGGAACTACTCTTTTATTTTTAATATAATCACACAGGAAGTACTCTTTTATAAAAAATATAGACCCTCTCAAATTAGTCTTTTATATTGAATACAATCACACTGGAAGTACTCTTTTATAAAAAATATACTCCCTCTCAAAGTACTCTTTTGTATTGAATATAATCACACTGGAAGTACTCTTTTATAAAAAATATACTCCCTCTCAAAGTACTCTTTTGTACTGAATATAATCACACAGGATGTACTCTATTATAAAAAATATATTCTCTCTCAAAATACTCTTTCATACTGAATATAATCACACAGGAAGTACTCTTTTATAAAAAATATACTCCCCCTCAAAGTACTCTTTTATACTGAATATAATCACACTGCAAGGACTCGTTTATAAAAAATATACTCCCTCTCATAGTACTCTTTTATATTGAATATAATCACACTGGAACTACTCTTTTATTTTTAATATAATCACACAGGAAATACTGTATTAGAAAAAACATAGACCCTCTCAAACTACTCTTTTATATTGAATATAACCACACTGAATGTACTATATGATAAAAAATATACTCCTTCTCAATGTACTCTTTCATACTGAGTATAATCACTCTGGAAGTACTCTTTTATAAAAAATATACTCCCTCTCAAAGTACTCTTTTATATTAAATATAATCACACTGGAGCTACCCTTTTATTTTTAATATAATCACTCAGGAAGTACTCTTTTATAAAAAATATAGACCCTCTCAAAGTACTGTTTTATATTGAATATAATCACACTGGAGGTACTCTTTTATAAAAAATGTACTCCCTCTCAATGTCCTCTTTTATCTTGAATATAATCACACTGGAACTACTCTTTTATTTTTAATATAATCACCCAGGAAGTACTCTATTATAAAAAACATAGACCCTCTCAAAGTACTCTTTTATATTGAATATAACCACACAGGATATACTCTGTTATAAAAAATATACTTCCTCTCAATGTACTCTTTTATACTGAATATAATGACACAGGAATTACTCTTTGATAAAAAATATACTCCCTCTCAATGTCCTCTTTTATATTGAATATAATCACACCGTAAGTACTCTTTTATAAAAAATATATTCCCTGTCAAACTACTCTTTTATATTGAATATAATCACACTGGAAATACTCTTTTATTTTTAATATAATCACACAGGAAATACTATATTATAAAAAATATAGGCCCTCTCAATGTACTCTTTTATACTCAATATAATCACACTGGAAATACTCTTTTATAAAAAATATACTCCCTCTCAAAGTACTCTTTTATACTGAATATAATCACACAGGAAGTACTCTTTTATAAAAAATATACTCCCTCTCAAAGTACTCTTTTACACTGAATATAATCACACAGGAAGTACTGTTTTATAAAAAATATAGACCCTCTCAAATTAGTCTTTTATATTGAATACAATCACACTGGAAGTACTCTTTTATAAAAAATATACTCCCTCTCAAAGTACTCTTTTGTATTGAATATAATCACACTGGAAGTACTCTTTTATAAAAAATATACTCCCTCTCAAAGTACTCTTTTGTACTGAATATAATCACACAGGATGTACTCTATTATAAAAAATATATTCTCTCTCAAAATACTCTTTCATACTGAATATAATCACACAGGAAGTACTCTTTTATAAAAAATATACTCCCTCTCAATGTACTCTTTTATATTGAATATAATCACACTGGAAGTACTCTTTTATAAAAAATATACTCCCTCTCAAAGTACTCTTTTATACTGAATATCATCACACTGGAACTACTCTTTTATTTTTAATATAATCACACAGGAAGTACTCTATTAAAAAAAACATAGCCCCTCTCAAAGTACTCTTCTATATTGAATATAACCACACTGGATGTACTATGTCATAAAAAATATACTCCCACTCAATGTACTCCTTCATACTGAATATAATCACTCTGGAAATACTCTTTTATAAAAAATATACTCCCTCTCAAAGTACTCTTTTATATTGAATATAATCACACTGGAACTACTCTTTTATTTTTAATATAATCACACAGGAGGTACTCTTTTATAAAAAATATAGACCCTCCCAAAGTACTCTTTTATATTGAATATAATCACACTGGAAGTACTATTTTACAAAAAATATACTACCTCTCAAAGTACTCTTTAATATTGAATATAATCACACTGGAAGTACTCTTTTATAAAAGATATACTCTCTCTCAAAGTACTCCTTTGTACTGAATATAATGACACAGGAAGTACTCTTTTATAAAAAATATACTATCTCTCAAAATACTCTTTTGTACTGAATATAATCACTCTCGAAGTACTCTTTTATAAAATATATACTCCCTCTCAAAGTACTCTTTTATATTGAAAATTATCACACTGGAACTACTCTTTTATTTTTAATATAATCACACAGGAAGTAGTCTTTTATAAAAAATATAGACCCCCTCAAATTAGTCTTTTATATTGAATACAATCACACTGGAAGTACTCTTTTATAAAAAATATACTCCCTCTCTAAGTACTCTTTTGTATTGAATTTAATCACACTGGAAGTACTCTTTTATATAAAATATACTCCTTATCAAAGTACTCTTTTGTACTGAATAGAATCACACACTATGTACTCTTTTATAAAAAATATATTCTCTCTCAAAATACTCTTTCATACTGAATATAATCACACAGGAAGTACTCTTTTATAAAAAGTATACTCCCTCTCAATGTACTCTTTTATATTGAATATAATCACACTGGAGGTACTCTTTTATAAAAAATATACTCCCTCTCAACGTACTCTTTTATACTGAATATTATCACACTGGAACTACTCTTTTATTTTTAATATAATCTCACAGAAAGTACTCTTTTATAAAAAATATAGACCCTGTCTAAGTACTCTTTTATAGTGAATATAATCACACAGGAAGTACTCTTTTATAAAAAATATACTCCCTCTCAATGTACTCATTTATACTCAATATAATCACACAGGAATACTCTTTTATAAAAATTATAGTCCCTCTCAATGTACTCTTTTATATTTAAAATAATCACATTGGAAGTACTCTTTTATAAAAAATATACTCCCTCTCACAGTACTATTTTATATTGAATATAATCACACTTGAACTACTCTTTTATTTTTCATATAATCACACAGGAAGTACTCTTTTATAAAAAATATAGAGCCTCTCAAAGTTCTCTTTTATATTGTATATAATCACACTGGAAGTACTTTTATAAAAAATATACTCCCTCTCAAAGTACTCCTTTATATTGAATATAATCACACTGGAACTACTCTTGTGTTTTTAATATAATCACACAGGAAGTACTCTTTTATAAAAAATATAGACACTCTCAAAGTTCTCTTTTATATTGTATATAATCACACTGGAAGTACTCTTTTATAAAAAATATACTCCCTCTCAAAGTACTCTTTTATTTTGAATATAATCACACTGGAACTACTCTTTTATAAAAAATATACTCCCTCTCAAAGTACTCTTTTATACTCAATATAATCACACAGGAAGTACTCTTTTATAAAAAATATACTCCCTCTCAATGTACTCTTTTATATTGAATATAATCTCACTGGAAATACTCTTTCATAAAAAATATATACCCTCTGAAAGTACTCTTTTATATTGAATATAATCACACTGGAACTACACTTTTATAAAAAATATACTCCCTCTCAATGTACTCTTTTATACTGAATATAATCACACTGGAAGGACTCGTTTATAAAAAATATACTCCCTCTCATAGTACTCTTTTATATTGAATATAATCACACTGGAACTACCCTTTTATTTTTAATATAATCACACAGGAAATACTGTATTAGAAAAAGATAGACCCTCTCAAACTACTCTTTTATATTGAATATAACCACACTGCATGTACTATATGATAAAAAATATACTCCCTCTCAATGTACTCTTTTATACTGACTATAATCACTCTGGAAGTACTCTTTTATAAAAAATATACTCCCTGTCAAAGTACTCTTTTATATTGAATATAATCACACTGGAGCTATTCTTTTATTTTTAAGATAATCACTCAGGAAGTACTCTTTTATCAAAAATATAGACCCTCTCAAAGTACTGTTTTATATTGAATATAATCACACTGGAGGTAGTATTTTATAAAAAATATACTCCCTCTCAATGTCCTCTTTTATATTGAATATAATCACAATGGAACTACTTTTTTATTTTTAATATAATCACCCAGGAAGTACTCTATTATAAAAAACATAGACCCTCTCAAAGTACTCTTTTATATTGAATATAACCACACAGGATGTACTCTGTTATAAAAAATATACTTCCTCTCAATGTACTCTTTTATACTGAATATAATGACACAGGAATTACTCTTTGATAAAAAATATACTCCCTCTCAATGTCCTCTTTTATATTGAATATAATCACACCGGAAGTACTCTTTTATAAAAAATATACTCCCTGTCAAACTACTCTTTTATATTGAATATAATCACACTTGAAATACTCTTTGATTTTTAATATAATCACACAGGAAATACTATATTATAAAAAATATAGACCCTCTCAATGTACTCTTTTATACTGAATATAATCACACTGGAAATACTCTCTTAGAAAAAATATACTCCCTCTCAAAGTACTCTTTTATACTGAATAAAATCACAGAGGAAGTACTCTTTTATAAAAAATATACTCCCTCTCAATGTACTCTTTTATAATGAATATAATCACATTGGAAGTACTCTTTTATTAAAAAATATACTCCCTCTCAAAGTACTATTTTATATTGAATATAATCACACTGGAAGTACTCTTCTATAAAAAATATACTCCCTCTCAAAGTACTCATTTATACTGAATATAATCACACAGGAAGTACTCTTTTATAAAAAATATACTCCCTCTCAAAGAACTCTTTTACACTGAATATAATCACACAGGAAGTACTCTTTTATAAAAAATATAGACCCTCTCAAATTACTCTTTTATACTGAATATAATCACACTGGAAATACTCGTGTATAAAAAATTTACTCCCTCTCAAAGTACTCATTTATATTGAATATAATCACACTGAAACTACTCATTATTTTTAATATAATCACACAGGAAGTACTATATTATAAAAAATATAGACCCTCTCATTGTACTCTTTTATACTGAATATAATCACACTGGAAGTACTCTTTTATAAAAAATATACTCCCTCTCAAAGTACTCTTTTATAGTGAATATTATCATTCTGGAAGTACGCTTTTATAAAAAAATACTCTCTCTCAAATATTCTTTTTTATTGAATATAATCACACTGGAACTACTCTTTTATTTTTAATATAATCACACAGGAAGTACTCTTTTTTAAAAAATATAGACCCTCTCAAAGTACTCTTTTATATTGAATATAATCACACTGGAAGTACTCTTTTATAAAAAATATACTCCCTCTCAAAGTACTCTTTTATATTTAATAAAATCACACTCTAACTACTCTTTTATTTTTAATATAATCACACAGGAAGTACTCTTTTATAAAAAATATAGACCCTCTCAACGTACTCTTTTATACTGATTATAGTCACACTGGAAGTAGTCTTTTATAAAAAATATACTCCCTCTCAAAGTACTCTTTTTTACTGAATATAATCACACTGGAACTACTTTTTATTTTTAATATAATCTCCCAGGAAGTACTCTATTATAAAAAACATAGACCCTCTCAAAGTACTCTTTCATATTGAATATAACCACACTGGATGTACTCTATTATAAAAAATATACTCCCTCTCAATGTACTCTTTTATACTGAATATAATCACACTGGAAATACTCTATTATTATAAATATACTCCTTCTGAAAGTACTCTTTTATATTGAATATAATCACACTGGAACTACTCTTTTATTTTTAATATAATCACACAGGAAGTACTCTTTTATAAAAAATATGCTCTCTCTCAAAATACTCTTTTATACTGAATATAATGACACAGGAAGAACTCATTTATAAAAAATATATTCTCTCTCAAAATACTCTTTTATACTGAATATAAAGACACAGGAAGTACTCTTTTATAAAAAATATACTCCCTCTCAATGTCCTCTTTTATATTGAATATAATCACACTGGAAGTACTCTTTTATAAAAAATAAACTCCCTCTCAAAGTACTCTTTTATACTGAATATAATCACACAGGAAATACTCTTTTATAAAAAATATACTCCCTCTGAAAGTACTCTTTTATACTGAATATAATCACACAGGAAGTACTCTTTTATAAAAAATATAGACCCTCTCAATGTACTCTTTTATACTGTATATAATCACACTGGAAGTACTCTTTTATAAAAAATATACTCCCTCTCAAAGTACTCTTTTATAGTGAATATTATCATACTGGAAGTACTCTTTTATTAAAAAATACTCTCTCTCAAATACTCTTTTTTATTGAATATAATCACACTGGAACTTCTCTTTTATTTTGAATATAATCACACAGGAAGTACTCTTTTATAAAAAATATAGATCCTCTCAAAGTACTCTTTTGTATTGAATATAATCACGCTGGAAGTACTCTTTTATAAAAAATATACTCCCTCTCAAAGTAGTATTTTATATTGAATATAATCACACTGGAAGTACTCTTCTATAAAAAATATACTCCCTCTCAAAGTACTCATTTATACTGAATATAATCACCAGGAAGTACTCTTTTATAAAAAATATACTCCCTCTCAAAGTACTCTTTTACACTGAATATAATCACACAGGAACTACTCTTTTATAAAAAATATAGACCCTCCCAAAGTACTCTTTTATACTGAATATAATCACACTGGAAGTACTCGTGTATAAAAAATATACTCCCTCTCAAAGTACTCTTTTATATTGAATATAATCACACTGGAACTACTCGTTATTTTTAATATAATCACACAGGAAGTACTATATTATAAAAAATATACACCCTCTCAATGTACTCTTTTATACTGAATATAATCACACTGGAAGTACTCTTTTATAAAAAATATACTCCCTCTCAAAGTACTCTTTTATAGTGAATATTATCATACTGGAAGTACCCTTTTATAAAAAAATACTCTCTCTCAAATACTCTTTTTTATTGAATATAATCACACTGGAACTATTCTTTTATTTTTAATATAATCACACAGGAAGTACTCTTTTATAAAAAATATAGACCCTCTCAAAGTACTCTTTTATATTGAATATAATCACACTGGAAGTACTCTTTTAAAAAAAATATACTTCCTCTCAAAGTACTCTTTTATATTGAATATAATCACACTGGAAGTACTCTTTTATAAAAAATATACTCCCTCTGAAAGTACTCTTTTGTACTGAATATAATGTCACAGGAAATACTATTTTATAAAAAATATACTCTCTCTCAAAATACTCTTTTATACTGAATATAATCACTGAGGAAGTACTCTTTTATAAAAAATATACTCCCTCTCAATGTCCTCTTTTATATTGAATATAATCACACTGGAAGTACTCTTTTATAAAAAATATACTCCCTCTCAAAGAACTCTTTTATATTGAATATAATCACACTAGAGCTACTCTTTTATTTTTAATATAATCACACAGGAAGTACTATATTACAAAAAATATAGACCCTCTCTAAGTACTGTTTTATATTGAATATAATCACACTGGAAGTACACTTTTATAAAAAATATACACCCTCTCAAAGTACTAGTTTATACGGAATATAATCAGACTGGAAGTACTCTTTTATAAAAAATATACTCCCTCTCAAAGTACTCTTTTATACTGAATATAATCACACAGGAAGTACTCTTTTATAAAAAATATACTCACTCTCAAAGTACTCTTTTATACTCAATATAATCACACAGGAAGTACTCTTTTATAAAAAATATAGACCCTCTCAAAGTACTCTTTTATACTGAATATAATCATACTGGAAGTACTCATTTATAAAAAATATACTCCCTCTCAAAGTTCTCTTTTATATTGAATATAACCACACTGGATGTACTATATGATAAAAAATATACTCCCACTCAATGTACTCTTTTATACTGAATATAATCACTCTGGAAGTACTCTTTTATAAAAAATATACTCCCTCTCAAAGTACTCTTTTATATTGAATATAATCACACTGGAACTACTCTTTTATTTTTAATATAATCACACAGGAGGTACTCTTTTATAAAAAATATAGACCCTCTCAAAGTACTCTTTTATGTTGAATATAATCACACTGGAAGTACTCTTTTATAAAAAATATACTCCCTCTCAAAGTACTCTTTTATATTGAATATAATCACACTGGAAGTACTCTTTTATAGAAAATATACTCCCTCTCAACGTACTCTTTTGTACTGAATATAATGACACAGGAAGTACTCTTTTATAAAAAATATACTCTCTCTAAAAATACTCTTTTATACTGAATATAATCACTCTGGAAGTAGTCTTTTATAAAAAATATACTCCCTCTCAAAGTACTCTTTTATATTGAAAATAATCACACTGGAACTACTCTTTTATTTTTAATATAATCACACCGGATGTACTCTTTTATAAAAAATATAGACCCTCTCAAAGTACTCTTTTATACTCAATATAATCACACAGGAAGTACTCTTTTATTAAAAATATACTCCCTCTCAAAGTACTCTTTTATATTGAATATAATCACACTGGAAATACTCTTTTATTTTTAATATAATCACACAGGAAGTACTATATTATAAAAAATACAGACCCTCTCAATGTACTCTTTTATACTGAATATAATCACACAGAAAGTACTTTTTTATAAAAAATATACTCCCTCGCAAAGTACTCTTTTATACTGAATATAATCACACAGGAAGTACTCTTTTATTTTTAATATAATCAACCAGGAAGTACTCTATTATAAAAAACATAGACCCTCTCAAAGTACTCTTTTATATTGAATATAACCACACTGGATGTACTCTATTATAAAAAATATACTTCCTCTCAATGTACTCTTTTATAGTGAATATAATCACACTGGAAATACTCTTTTATAAAAAAATATACTCCCTCTGAAAGTACTCTTTTATATTGAAAATAAACACTCTGGAACTACTCTTTTATTTTTAATATAATCACACTGGAAGTACTCTTTTGCAAAAAATACACTCCCTCTCAAAGTACTCTTTTATATTGAATATAATCACACTGGAAATACTCTTTTATTTTTAATATAATCACACAGGAATTACTATATTATAAAAAATATAGACCCTCTCAATGTACTCTTTTATACTGAATATAATCACACTGGAAATACTCTTTTATACAAACTGTACTCCCTCACAAAGTACTGTTTTATACTGAATATAATCACACAGAAATCACTCTTTTATAAAAATATGCTCCCCCTCAATGTACTCTTTTTTATTGAATATAATCACACTGGAAGTACTCTTTTATAAAAAATATACTCCCTCTCAAAGTACTCTTTTATATTCAATCTAATCACACTGGAACTACTCTTTTATTTTTAATATAATCACACAGGAAATACTCTTTTATAAAAAATATAGACCCTCTTAAATTAGTCTTTTATATTGAATACAATCACACTGGAAGTACTCTTTTATAAAAAATATACTCCCTCTCTAAGTACTCTTTTGTATTGAATATAATCACACTGGAAGTACTCTTTTATAAAAAATATACTCCCTATCAAAGTACTCTTTTGTACTGAATAGAATCACACAGTATGTACTCTTTTATAAAAAATATATTCTCTCTCAAAATACTCTTTCATACTGAATATAATCACACAGGAAGTACTCTTTTATAAAAAATATACTCCCTCTCAATGTACTCTTTTATATTGAATATAATCACACTGGAGGTACTCTTTTATAAAAAATATACTCCCTCTCAACGTACTCTTTTATACTGAATATAATCACACTGGAACTACTCTTTTATTTTTAATATTATCTCACAGAATGTACTCTTTTATAAAAAATATAGACCCTGTCTAAGTACTCTTTTATAGTGAATATAATCACACAGGAAGTACTCTTTTATAAAAAATATACTCCCTCTCAATGTACTCATTTATACTCAATATAATCACACAGGAATACTCTTTTATAAAAAATATAGTCCCTCTCAAAGTACTCTTTTATATTTAAAATAATCACATTGGAAGTACTCTTTTATAAAAAATATACTCCCTCTCACAGTACTATTTTATATTGAATATAATCACACTTGAACTACTCTTTTATTTTTAATATAATCACACAGGAAGTACTCTTTTATAAAAAATATAGACCCTCTCAAAGTTCTCTTTTATATTGTATATAATCACACTGGAAGTACTTTTATAAAAAATATACTCCCTCTCAAAGTACTCTTTTATATTGAATATAATCACACTGGAACTACTCTTGTGTTTTTAATATAATCACACAGGAAGTACTCTTTTATAAAAAATATAGACACTCTCAAAGTTCTCTTTTATATTGTATATAATCACACTGGAAGTACTCATTTATAAAAAATATACTCCCTCTCAACGTACTCTTTTATATTGAATATAATCACACTGGAACTACTCTTTTATAAAAAATATACTCCCTCTCAAAGTACTCTTTTATACTCAATATAATCACACAGGAAGTACTCTTTTATAAAAAATATACTCCCTCTCAATGTACTCTTTTATATTGAATA
Organism: Aotus nancymaae; assembly: GCF_030222135.1. Taxonomy (NCBI): domain Eukaryota; kingdom Metazoa; phylum Chordata; class Mammalia; order Primates; family Aotidae; genus Aotus; species Aotus nancymaae. The sequence goes on from NW_026989420.1 coordinate 61,341, forward strand.
TATTCTCACTGGAAATACTCTTTTATAAAAAATATATACCCTCTCAAAGTACTCTTTTATATTGAATATAATCACACTGGAACTACACTTTTATAAAAAATATACTCCCTCTCAATGTACTCTTTTATACTGAATATAATCACACTGGAATGGCTGGTTTATAAAAAATATACTCCCTCTCATAGTACTCTTTTATATTGAATATAATCACACTGGAACTACTCTTTTATTTTTAATATAATCACACAGGAAATACTGTATTAGAAAAAGATAGACCCTCTCAAACTACTCTTTTATATTGAATATAACCACACTGAATGTACTATATGATAAAAAATATACTCCCTCTCAATGTACTCTTTTATACTGAATATAATCACTCTGGAAGTACTCTTTTATAAAAAATATACTCCCAGTCAAAGTACTCTTTTATATTGAATATAATCACACTGGAGCTACACTTTTATTTTTAATATAATCACTCAAGAAGTACTCTTTTATCAAAAATATAGACCCTCTCAAAGTACTGTTTTATATTGAATATAATCACACTGGAGGTACTCTTTTATAAAAAATATACTCCCTCTCAAAGTACTCTATTATATTGAATATAATCACACTGGAACTACTCTTTTATTTTTAATATAATCACACAGGAAGTACTCTTTTATAAAAAATATAGACCCTCTCAAAGTACTCTTTTATACTGATTATAATCACACTGGAAGTACTATTTTATAAAAAATATACTCCCTCTCAAAGTACTGTTTTATATTGAATATAATCACACTGGAACTACTCTTTTATTTTTAATATAATCACCCAGGAAGTACTCTATTATAAAAAACATAGACCCTCTCAAAGTACTCTTTTATATTGAATATAACCAAACAGGATGTACTCTATTATAAAAAATACACTTCCTCTCAATGTACTCTTTTATACTGAATATAATCACTCTGGAAGTACTCTTTTATAAAAAATATACTCGCGCTAAAAGTACTCTTTTATATTCAATATAATCACACTGGAAGTACTCTTTGATAAAAAATATACTCCCTCTCAAAGTACTCTTTTATACTGAATATAATCACACTGGAAGTACTCTTTTATAAAAAATATACTCCCTCTCAAAGCACTCTTTTATACTAAATATAATCACACAGGATGTACTGTTTTATAAAAAATATACTCCCTTTCAATGTTCTCTTTTATACTCAATTTAATCACACAGGAAATACTCTTTTATAAAATATATACTCCCTCTCAATGTACTCTTTTATATTTAATATAATCACACTGGAAGTACTCTTTTATAAAAAATATACTCCCTCTCACAGTACTATTTTATATTGAATATAATCACACTGGAACTACTCTTTTATTTTTAATATAATCACACAGGAAGTACTCTTTTATAAAAAATATAGACCCTCTCAAAGTACTATTTTATATTGAATATAATCACATTGGAAGTACTCTTTTATAAAAAATATACTCCCTCTCAAAGTACTCTTTTATATTGAATATAATCACACTGGAAGTACTCTTTTATAAAAAATATACTCCCTCTCAAAGTACTCTTTTGTACTGAATATAATCACACAGGAAGTACTCTTTTATAAAAAATATACTCTCTCTCAAAATACTCCTTTATACTGAATATAATCACACAGGAAGTGCTCTTTTATAAAAAATATACTCCCTCTCATTGTACTCTGTTATATTGGATATAATCACACTGGAAGTACTCTTTTATAAAAAATATACTCCCTCTCAAAGTACTCTTTTATATTGAATATAATCACACTGGAACTACTCTTTTATTTTTAATATAATCACACAGGAAGTACTCTTTTATAAAAAATATAGACCCTCTCTAAGTACTCTTTTATATTGAATATAATCACACTGGAAGTAGTTTTCTATAAAAAATATACTCCCTCTCAAAGTACTCTTTTATACGGAATATAATCACACTGGAAGTACTCCTTTATAAAAAATATACTCCCTCTCAAAGTACTCTTTTATACTGAATATAATCACACAGGAAGTACTCTTTTATAAATAATATACTCCCTCTCAAAGTACTCTTTTATACTCAATTTAATCACACAGGAATTACTCTTTTATAAAAAATATACTCCCTCTAAATGTACTCTTTTATATTTAACATAATCACACTGGAAGTACTCTTTTATAAAAAATATACACCCTCTCACAGTACTCTTTTATACTGATTATAATCACACTGGAAGTACTCTTTTATAAAAAATATACTACCTCTCAAACTACTCTTTTATATTGAATATAATCACACTGGAACTAATCTTTTAATTTTAATATAATCACCCAGGAAATACTCTATTATAAAAAACATAGACCCTCTCAAAGTACTCTTTTATATTGAATATAACCACACTGGATGTACTCTATTATAAAAAATATACTTCCTCTCTATGTACTCTTTTATACTGAATATAATCTCACTGGAAGTACTCTTTTATAAAAAATATACTCCCTCTGAAATTACTCTTTTATATTGAATATAATCACACTGGAACTACTCTTTTATTTTTAATATAATCACACAGGAAGTACTCTTTTTTAAAAAATGTACTCTCTCTCAAACTACTCTTTTATACTGAATATAATCACACAGGAGGTACTCTTTTATAAAAAATATACTCCCTCTCAATGTACACTTTTATATTTAATATAATCACATTGGAAGTACTCTTTTATAAAAAATATACTCCCTCTGAATGTACTATTTTATATTGAATATAATCACACTGGAACTATTCTTTTATTTTTAATATAATCACACAGGAAGTACTCTTTTTTTAAAAATATACGCTCTCTCAAAATACTCTTTTATACTGAATATAATCACACTGGACATACTCTTTTATAAAAAATATACACCCTCTCAATGTACTCTTTTATACTGAATATAATCACACTGGAAGTACTCTTTTATAAAAAATATACTCCCTTTCAAAGTACTCTTTTATACTGAATATAATCACACAGGAAGCACTCTTTTATAAAAAATATACTCCCTCTCAATGTACTCTTTTATATTGAATATAATCACACCGGAAGTACTCTTTAAAAAAAATATACTCCCTCTCAAAGTACTCTTATACTGTATATAATCACACAGGAAGTACTCTTTTATAAAAAATATACTCCCTCTCAAAATACTCTTTTATACTGAATGTAATCACACAAGAAGTACTCTTTTATAAAAAATATAGACCCTCTCAAAGTACTCTTTTATACTGAATATAATCACACTGGAAAGACTCGTTTACAGAAAATATACTCCAACTCAAAGTACTCTTTTATATTGAATATACTCACACTGGAACTAGTCTTTTATTTTTAATATAATCACACAGGAAGTACTCTATTATAAAAAACATAGAACCTCTCAAAGTACTCTTTTATATTGAATATAACCACACTGGATGTAGTATACGATAAAAAATATACTCCCTCTCAATGTACTCTTTTACACTAAATATAATCACTCTGGATCTACTCTTTTATAAAAAATATACTGCCTCTCAAAGTACTCTTTTATGTTGAATATAATGACACTGGATCTACTCTTTTATTTTTAATATAATCACACAGGAAGTACTCTTTTAGAAAAAATATAGACCCTCTCAAAGTACTCGTTTCTATTGAATATAATCACACTGGAAGTACTCTTTTATTAAAAAATATACTCCCTCTCAAAGTACCCTTTTAAATTGAATATAATCACACTGGAATTAGTCTTTTATTAAAAAATATACTCCCTCTCAAAGTACTCTTTTTAACTGAATGTAATCACACAGTAAGTACTCTTTTATAAAAAATATATTCTCTCTCAAAATACTCTTTTATATTGAATATAATCACACTGTAAATACTCTTTAATTAAAAAATATACTCCCTCTCAAACTACTGTTTTATATTGAATATAATCACACTGGAACTACTCTTTTATTTTTAATATAATCACACAGAATGTACTCTTTTATAAAAAATGTAGACCCTCTCTAACTACTCTTTTATATTGAATATAATCACACTGGAAGTACTCTTTTATAAAAAATATACTCCCTCTCAAAGTACTCTTTTATACGGAATATAATCACACTGGAAGTACTCTTTTATAAAAAATATACTCCCTCTCAAAGTACTCTTTTATACTGAATATAATCACACAGGAAGTACTCTTTTATAAAAAATATACTCCCTCTCAATGTACTCTTTTATACTCAATATAATCACACAGGAAGTACTCTTTTATAAAAAATATACTCCATCTCAAAGTACTCTTTTATATTGAATATACTCACACTGGAACTAGTCTTTTATTTTTAATATAATCACACAGGAAGTACTCTATTATAAAAAACATAGACCCTCTCAAAGTACTCTTTTATATTGAAAAAAAGCACACTGGATGTAGTATATGATAAAAAATATACTCCCTCTCAATGTACTCTTTTACACTAAATATAATCAGTCTGGAACTTCTCTTTTATAAAAAATATTCTCCCTCTCAATGTACTCTTTTATGTTGAATATAATCACACTGGATCTACTCTTTTATTTTTAATATAATCACACAGGAATTACTCTTTTAGAAAAAATATAGACCCTCTCAAAGTACTCTTTTATATTGAATATAATCACACTGGAAGTACTCTTTTATAAAAAATATACTCCCTCTCAAAGTACTCTTTTATATTGAATATAATCACACTGGAAGTACTCTTTTATAAAAAATATACTCCCTCTCAAATTACTCTTTTTTACCGAATATAATCACAAAGGAAGTACTCTTTTATAAAAAATATATTCTCTCTCAAAATACTCTTTTATATTGAATATAATCACACTGGAAATACTCTTTTATAAAAAATATACTCCCTCTCAAAGTACTCTTTTATATTGAATATAATCACACTGGAACTACTCTTTTATTTTTAATATAATCACACAGAATGTACTCTTTTATAAAAAATATAGACCCTCTCTAAGTACTCTTTTATATTGAATATAATCACACTGGAAGTACTCTTTTATAAAAAATATACTCCCTCTCAAAGTACTCTTTTATACTGAATATAATCACACTGGAAGTACTCTTTTATAAAAAATATACTCCCTCTCAAAGCACTCTTTTATACTAAATATAATCACACAGGATGTACTGTTTTATAAAAAATATACTCCCTCTCAATGTGCTCTTTTATACTCAATTTAATCACACAGGAAATACTCTTTTATAAAATATATACTCCCTCTCAAAGTACTCTTTTATATTGAATATAATCACACTGGAAGTACTCTTTTATAAAAAATATACTCCCTCTCACAGTACTATTTTATATTGAATATAATCACACTGGAACTACTCTTTTATTTTTAATATAATCACACAGGAAGTACTCTTTTATAAAAAATATAGACCCTCTCAAAGTACTATTTTATATTGAATATAATCACATTGGAAGTACTCTTTTATAAAAAATATACTCCCTCTCAAAGTACTCTTTTATAGTGAATATAATCACACTGGAAGTACTCTTTTATAAAAAATATACTCCCTCTGAAAGTACTATTTTATATTGAATGCAATCACACTGGAACTACTCTTTTATTTTTAATATAATCACACAGGAAGTACTCTTTTATAAGAAATACAGACCCTCTCATTGTACACTTTTATACTGAATATTATCACACTGGAAGTACTCTTTTTTAAAAAATATACTCCCTCTCTAAGTACTCTTTTATACTGAATATAATCACACAGGAAGTACTCTTTTATAAAAAATATACTCCCTCTCAATGTATTCTTTTATATTGAATATAATCACACTGGAAATACTCTTTTATAAAAAAAATACTCCCTCTCAATGTACTCTTTTATATTGAATATAATCACACTGGAAGTACCCTTTTATAAAAAATATACTCCCTCTCAATGTACTCTTTTATATTGAATTTAATCACAATGGAAGTACTCTTTTATAAAAATATACACACTCTCAAAGTACTCTTTTATATTGAATATAATTACACTGGATCTACTCTTTTATTTTTAATATAATCACACAGAATGTACCCTTTTATAAAAAATATAGACCCTCTCTAAGTACTCTTTTATATTGAATATAATCACACTGGAAGTACTCTTTTATAAAAAATATACTCCCTCTCAAAGTCCTCTTTTATACTGAATATAATAACACTGGAAGTACTCTTTTATAAAAAATATACTCCCTCTCAAAGTACTCTTTTATACTGAATATAATCACACAGGATGTACTTTTTTATAAAAAATATACTCCCTCTCAATGTACTCTTTGATACTCAATATAATCACACAGGAAGTACTCTTTTATAAAATATATACTCCCTCTCAATGTACTCTTTTATATTTAATATAATCACACTGTATGTACTCTTTTATAAAAAATATACTCCCTCTCACAGTACTATTTTATTTTGAATATAATCACACTGGAAATACTCTTTCATTTTTAATATAATCACACAAGAAGTACTCTTTTATAGAAAACATAGAACCTCTCAAAGTACTCTTTTATACTGATTATAATCACACTGGAAGAACTCTATTATAAAAATATACTCCCTCTCAAAGTACTCTTTTATATTCAATATAATCACACTGGAAGTACTCTTTTATAAAAAATATACTCCCACTCAATGTACTCTTTTGTACTGAATATAATCACACAGGAAGTACCCTTTTATAAAAAATATACTCTCTCTCAAAATACTCCTTTACACTGAATATAATCACACAGGAACTACTCTTTTATAAAAAATATACTCCCTCTCAATGTACTCTGTTATAGTGGATATAATCACACGGGAAGTACTCTTTTATAAAAAATATACTCCCTCTCAAAGTACTCTTTTATATTGAATATAATCATACTGGAACTACTCTTTTATTTTTAATATAATCACACAGGATGTACTCTTTTTTAAAAAATATAGACCCTCTCTAAGTACTCTTTTATATTGAATATAATCACACTGGAATTATTTTTTATAAAAAATATACTCCCTCTCAAAGTACTCTTTTATACGGAATATAATCACACTGGAAGTACTCCTTTATAAAAAATATACTCCCTCTCAAATTACTCTTTTATACTGAATATAATCACACAGGAATTACTCTTTTATAAATAATATACTCCCTCTAAAAGTACTCTTTTATACTCAATATAATCACACAGGAATTACTCTTTTATAAAAAATATACTCCCTCTCAATGTACTCTGTTATATTTAACATAATCACACTTGAAGTACTCTTTTAAAAAAATATACACCCTCTCACAGTACTATTTTATATTGAATATAATCACCCTGGAACTACTCTTTTATATTGAATATAATCACACTGGAACTACTATTTTATTTTTAATATAATCACACAGGAGTTACTCTTTTATAAAAAATATAGACCCTCTCAAAGTACTCTTTTATATTGAATATAATCACACTGGAAGTACTATTTTATAAAAAATATACTCCCTCTCAAAGTACTCTTTTATATTGAATATAATCACACTGGAAGTACTCTTTTATAAAAAATATACTCCCTCTCAAAGTACTCTTTTGTACTGAATATAATGACACAGGAATTACTCTTTTATAAAAAATATACTATCTCTCAAAATACTCTTTTATACTGAATATAATCCGTCTGGAAGTACTCTTTTATAAAAAATATACTCCCTCTCAAAGTACTCTTTTATATTGAAAATAATCACACTGGAACTACTCTTTTGTTTTTAATATAATCACACAGGATGTACTCATTTATAAAAATTATAGACCTTCTCAAAGTACTGCTTTATACTCAATATAATCACACAGGAACTACTCTTTTATAAAAAATATACTCCCTCACAATGTACTCTTTTATATTTAATATAATCACACTGGAAGTACTCTTTTATGAAAAATATACTCCCTCTCAAAGTACTCTTTTATATTGAATATAATCACACTGGAAATACTCTTTTATTTTTAATATAATCACACAGGAAGTACTATATTATAAAAAGTACAGACCCTCTCAATGTACTCTTTTATACTGAATATAATCACACTGGAAGTACTCTTTTATAAAAAATATACTCCCTCTCAAAGTACTCTTTTATACTGAATATTATCACACAGGAAGTACTCTTTTATAAAAAATATACTCCCCCTCAATGTACTCTTTTATATTGTATATAATCACACTGGAAGTAGTCTTTTATAAAAAATATACTCCCTCTCCATGTACTCTTTTATATTGAATATAATCACACTGGAACTACTCTTTTATTTTTAATATAATCACCCAGGAAGTACTCTATTATAAAAAATATACTCTCTCTCAAAATACTCTTTTAAACTGAATATAAAGACACAGGAATTACTCTTTTATAAAAAATATACTCCCTCTCAATGTACTCATTTATGTTGAATATAATCACACTGGAAGTACTATTTTATAAAAAATACTCTCCCTCTCAAAGTACTCTTTTATATTGAATATAATCACACTGGAAATACTCTTTTATTTTTAATATAATCACACAGGAATTACTATATTATAAGAAATATAGACCCTCTCAATGTACTCTTTTATAGTGAATATAATCACACAGGAAGTACTCTTTTACAAAAAATATACTCCCTCTCAAAGTACTCTTTTATATTGAATATAATCACACTGGAGCTACTCTTTTATTTTTAATATAATCACTCAGGAAGTACTCTTTTATAAAAAATATAGACCCTCTCAAAGCACTCTTTCATATTGAATATAATCACACTGGAGGTACTCTTTTATAAAAAATATACTCCCTCTCAAAGTACTCTATTATACTGAATATAATCACACTGGAACTACTCTTTTATTTTTAATATAATCACACAGGAAGTACTCTTTTATAAAAAATATAGACCCTCTCAATGTACTCTTTTATACTGTTTATAATCACACTGGAAGTACTATTTTATAAAAAATATACTCCCTCTCAAAGTACTCTTTTATACTGAATATAATCACACAGGAAGTACTCTTTTATAAAAAATATGCTCCCCCTCAATGTACTCTTTTATATTGAATATAATCACACTGGAAGTACTATTTTATAAAAAACATACTCCCTCTCAAAGTACTCTTTTATATTGAATCTAATCACACTGGAACTACTCTTTTATTTTTAATATAATCACACAGGAAGTACTCTTTTATAAAAAATATAGACCCTCTCAAATTAGTCTTTTATATTGAATACAATCACACTGGAAGTACTCTTTTATAAAAAATATACTCCCTCTCAAAGTACTCTTTTGTATTGAATATAATCACACTGGAAGTACTCTTTTATAAAAAATATACTCCCTCTCAAAGTACTCTTTTGTACTGAATATAATCACACAGGATGTACTCTATTATAAAAAATATATTCTCTCTCAAAATACTCTTTCATACTGAATATAATCACACAGGAAGTACTCTTTTATAAAAAATATACTCCCCCTCAAAGTACTCTTTTATACTGAATATAATCACACTGCAAGGACTCGTTTATAAAAAATATACTCCCTCTCATAGTACTCTTTTATATTGAATATAATCACACTGGAACTACTCTTTTATTTTTAATATAATCACACAGGAAATACTGTATTAGAAAAAACATAGACCCTCTCAAACTACTCTTTTATATTGAATATAACCACACTGAATGTACTATATGATAAAAAATATACTCCTTCTCAATGTACTCTTTCATACTGAGTATAATCACTCTGGAAGTACTCTTTTATAAAAAATATACTCCCTCTCAAAGTACTGTTTTATATTAAATATAATCACACTGGAGCTACCCTTTTATTTTTAATATAATCACTCAGGAAGTACTCTTTTATAAAAAATATAGACCCTCTCAAAGTACTGTTTTATATTGAATATAATCACACTGGAGGTACTCTTTTATAAAAAATGTACTCCCTCTCAATGTCCTCTTTTATCTTGAATATAATCACACTGGAACTACTCTTTTATTTTTAATATAATCACCCAGGAAGTACTCTATTATAAAAAACATAGACCCTCTCAAAGTACTCTTTTATATTGAATATAACCACACAGGATATACTCTGTTATAAAAAATATACTTCCTCTCAATGTACTCTTTTATACTGAATATAATGACACAGGAATTACTCTTTGATAAAAAATATACTCCCTCTCAATGTCCTCTTTTATATTGAATATAATCACACCGTAAGTACTCTTTTATAAAAAATATATTCCCTGTCAAACTACTCTTTTATATTGAATATAATCACACTGGAAATACTCTTTTATTTTTAATATAATCACACAGGAAATACTATATTATAAAAAATATAGGCCCTCTCAATGTACTCTTTTATACTCAATATAATCACACTGGAAATACTCTTTTATAAAAAATATACTCCCTCTCAAAGTACTCTTTTATACTGAATATAATCACACAGGAAGTACTCTTTTATAAAAAATATACTCCCTCTCAAAGTACTCTTTTACACTGAATATAATCACACAGGAAGTACTGTTTTATAAAAAATATAGACCCTCTCAAATTAGTCTTTTATATTGAATACAATCACACTGGAAGTACTCTTTTATAAAAAATATACTCCCTCTCAAAGTACTCTTTTGTATTGAATATAATCACACTGGAAGTACTCTTTTATAAAAAATATACTCCCTCTCAAAGTACTCTTTTGTACTGAATATAATCACACAGGATGTACTCTATTATAAAAAATATATTCTCTCTCAAAATACTCTTTCATACTGAATATAATCACACAGGAAGTACTCTTTTATAAAAAATATACTCCCTCTCAATGTACTCTTTTATATTGAATATAATCACACTGGAAGTACTCTTTTATAAAAAATATACTCCCTCTCAAAGTACTCTTTTATACTGAATATCATCACACTGGAACTACTCTTTTATTTTTAATATAATCACACAGGAAGTACTCTATTAAAAAAAACATAGCCCCTCTCAAAGTACTCTTCTATATTGAATATAACCACACTGGATGTACTATGTCATAAAAAATATACTCCCACTCAATGTACTCCTTCATACTGAATATAATCACTCTGGAAATACTCTTTTATAAAAAATATACTCCCTCTCAAAGTACTCTTTTATATTGAATATAATCACACTGGAACTACTCTTTTATTTTTAATATAATCACACAGGAGGTACTCTTTTATAAAAAATATAGACCCTCCCAAAGTACTCTTTTATATTGAATATAATCACACTGGAAGTACTATTTTACAAAAAATATACTACCTCTCAAAGTACTCTTTAATATTGAATATAATCACACTGGAAGTACTCTTTTATAAAAAATATACTCTCTCTCAAAGTACTCCTTTGTACTGAATATAATGACACAGGAAGTACTCTTTTATAAAAAATATACTATCTCTCAAAATACTCTTTTGTACTGAATATAATCACTCTCGAAGTACTCTTTTATAAAATATATACTCCCTCTCAAAGTACTCTTTTATATTGAAAATTATCACACTGGAACTACTCTTTTATTTTTAATATAATCACACAGGAAGTAGTCTTTTATAAAAAATATAGACCCCCTCAAATTAGTCTTTTATATTGAATACAATCACACTGGAAGTACTCTTTTATAAAAAATATACTCCCTCTCTAAGTACTCTTTTGTATTGAATTTAATCACACTGGAAGTACTCTTTTATATAAAATATACTCCTTATCAAAGTACTCTTTTGTACTGAATAGAATCACACACTATGTACTCTTTTATAAAAAATATATTCTCTCTCAAAATACTCTTTCATACTGAATATAATCACACAGGAAGTACTCTTTTATAAAAAGTATACTCCCTCTCAATGTACTCTTTTATATTGAATATAATCACACTGGAGGTACTCTTTTATAAAAAATATACTCCCTCTCAACGTACTCTTTTATACTGAATATTATCACACTGGAACTACTCTTTTATTTTTAATATAATCTCACAGAAAGTACTCTTTTATAAAAAATATAGACCCTGTCTAAGTACTCTTTTATAGTGAATATAATCACACAGGAAGTACTCTTTTATAAAAAATATACTCCCTCTCAATGTACTCATTTATACTCAATATAATCACACAGGAATACTCTTTTAGTAAAAATTATAGTCCCTCTCAATGTACTCTTTTATATTTAAAATAATCACATTGGAAGTACTCTTTTATAAAAAATATACTCCCTCTCACAGTACTATTTTATATTGAATATAATCACACTTGAACTACTCTTTTATTTTTCATATAATCACACAGGAAGTACTCTTTTATAAAAAATATAGAGCCTCTCAAAGTTCTCTTTTATATTGTATATAATCACACTGGAAGTACTTTTATAAAAAATATACTCCCTCTCAAAGTACTCCTTTATATTGAATATAATCACACTGGAACTACTCTTGTGTTTTTAATATAATCACACAGGAAGTACTCTTTTATAAAAAATATAGACACTCTCAAAGTTCTCTTTTATATTGTATATAATCACACTGGAAGTACTCTTTTATAAAAAATATACTCCCTCTCAAAGTACTCTTTTATTTTGAATATAATCACACTGGAACTACTCTTTTATAAAAAATATACTCCCTCTCAAAGTACTCTTTTATACTCAATATAATCACACAGGAAGTACTCTTTTATAAAAAATATACTCCCTCTCAATGTACTCTTTTATATTGAATATAATCTCACTGGAAATACTCTTTCATAAAAAATATATACCCTCTCAAAGTACTCTTTTATATTGAATATAATCACACTGGAACTACACTTTTATAAAAAATATACTCCCTCTCAATGTACTCTTTTATACTGAATATAATCACACTGGAAGGACTCGTTTATAAAAAATATACTCCCTCTCATAGTACTCTTTTATATTGAATATAATCACACTGGAACTACCCTTTTATTTTTAATATAATCACACAGGAAATACTGTATTAGAAAAAGATAGACCCTCTCAAACTACTCTTTTATATTGAATATAACCACACTGCATGTACTATATGATAAAAAATATACTCCCTCTCAATGTACTCTTTTATACTGACTATAATCACTCTGGAAGTACTCTTTTATAAAAAATATACTCCCTGTCAAAGTACTCTTTTATATTGAATATAATCACACTGGAGCTATTCTTTTATTTTTAAGATAATCACTCAGGAAGTACTCTTTTATCAAAAATATAGACCCTCTCAAAGTACTGTTTTATATTGAATATAATCACACTGGAGGTAGTATTTTATAAAAAATATACTCCCTCTCAATGTCCTCTTTTATATTGAATATAATCACAATGGAACTACTTTTTTATTTTTAATATAATCACCCAGGAAGTACTCTATTATAAAAAACATAGACCCTCTCAAAGTACTCTTTTATATTGAATATAACCACACAGGATGTACTCTGTTATAAAAAATATACTTCCTCTCAATGTACTCTTTTATACTGAATATAATGACACAGGAATTACTCTTTGATAAAAAATATACTCCCTCTCAATGTCCTCGTTTATATTGAATATAATCACACCGGAAGTACTCTTTTATAAAAAATATACTCCCTGTCAAACTACTCTTTTATATTGAATATAATCACACTTGAAATACTCTTTGATTTTTAATATAATCACACAGGAAATACTATATTATAAAAAATATAGACCCTCTCAATGTACTCTTTTATACTGAATATAATCACACTGGAAATACTCTCTTAGAAAAAATATACTCCCTCTCAAAGTACTCTTTTATACTGAATAAAATCACAGAGGAAGTACTCTTTTATAAAAAATATACTCCCTCTCAATGTACTCTTTTATAATGAATATAATCACATTGGAAGTACTCTTTTATAAAAAATATACTCCCTCTCAAAGTACTATTTTATATTGAATATAATCACACTGGAAGTACTCTTCTATAAAAAATATACTCCCTCTCAAAGTACTCATTTATACTGAATATAATCACACAGGAAGTACTCTTTTATAAAAAATATACTCCCTCTCAAAGAACTCTTTTACACTGAATATAATCACACAGGAAGTACTCTTTTATAAAAAATATAGACCCTCTCAAATTACTCTTTTATACTGAATATAATCACACTGGAAATACTCGTGTATAAAAAATTTACTCCCTCTCAAAGTACTCATTTATATTGAATATAATCACACTGAAACTACTCATTATTTTTAATATAATCACACAGGAAGTACTATATTATAAAAAATATAGACCCTCTCATTGTACTCTTTTATACTGAATATAATCACACTGGAAGTACTCTTTTATAAAAAATATACTCCCTCTCAAAGTACTCTTTTATAGTGAATATTATCATTCTGGAAGTACGCTTTTATAAAAAAATACTCTCTCTCAAATATTCTTTTTTATTGAATATAATCACACTGGAACTACTCTTTTATTTTTAATATAATCACACAGGAAGTACTCTTTTTTAAAAAATATAGACCCTCTCAAAGTACTCTTTTATATTGAATATAATCACACTGGAAGTACTCTTTTATAAAAAATATACTCCCTCTCAAAGTACTCTTTTATATTTAATAAAATCACACTCTAACTACTCTTTTATTTTTAATATAATCACACAGGAAGTACTCTTTTATAAAAAATATAGACCCTCTCAACGTACTCTTTTATACTGATTATAGTCACACTGGAAGTAGTCTTTTATAAAAAATATACTCCCTCTCAAAGTACTCTTTTTTACTGAATATAATCACACTGGAACTACTTTTTATTTTTAATATAATCTCCCAGGAAGTACTCTATTATAAAAAACATAGACCCTCTCAAAGTACTCTTTCATATTGAATATAACCACACTGGATGTACTCTATTATAAAAAATATACTCCCTCTCAATGTACTCTTTTATACTGAATATAATCACACTGGAAATACTCTATTATTATAAATATACTCCTTCTGAAAGTACTCTTTTATATTGAATATAATCACACTGGAACTACTCTTTTATTTTTAATATAATCACACAGGAAGTACTCTTTTATAAAAATATGCTCTCTCTCAAAATACTCTTTTATACTGAATATAATGACACAGGAAGAACTCATTTATAAAAAATATATTCTCTCTCAAAATACTCTTTTATACTGAATATAAAGACACAGGAAGTACTCTTTTATAAAAAATATACTCCCTCTCAATGTCCTCTTTTATATTGAATATAATCACACTGGAAGTACTCTTTTATAAAAAATAAACTCCCTCTCAAAGTACTCTTTTATACTGAATATAATCACACAGGAAATACTCTTTTATAAAAAATATACTCCCTCTGAAAGTACTCTTTTATACTGAATATAATCACACAGGAAGTACTCTTTTATAAAAAATATAGACCCTCTCAATGTACTCTTTTATACTGTATATAATCACACTGGAAGTACTCTTTTATAAAAAATATACTCCCTCTCAAAGTACTCTTTTATAGTGAATATTATCATACTGGAAGTACTCTTTTATTAAAAAATACTCTCTCTCAAATACTCTTTTTTATTGAATATAATCACACTGGAACTTCTCTTTTATTTTGAATATAATCACACAGGAAGTACTCTTTTATAAAAAATATAGATCCTCTCAAAGTACTCTTTTGTATTGAATATAATCACGCTGGAAGTACTCTTTTATAAAAAATATACTCCCTCTCAAAGTAGTATTTTATATTGAATATAATCACACTGGAAGTACTCTTCTATAAAAAATATACTCCCTCTCAAAGTACTCATTTATACTGAATATAATCACCAGGAAGTACTCTTTTATAAAAAATATACTCCCTCTCAAAGTACTCTTTTACACTGAATATAATCACACAGGAACTACTCTTTTATAAAAAATATAGACCCTCCCAAAGTACTCTTTTATACTGAATATAATCACACTGGAAGTACTCGTGTATAAAAAATATACTCCCTCTCAAAGTACTCTTTTATATTGAATATAATCACACTGGAACTACTCGTTATTTTTAATATAATCACACAGGAAGTACTATATTATAAAAAATATACACCCTCTCAATGTACTCTTTTATACTGAATATAATCACACTGGAAGTACTCTTTTATAAAAAATATACTCCCTCTCAAAGTACTCTTTTATAGTGAATATTATCATACTGGAAGTACCCTTTTATAAAAAAATACTCTCTCTCAAATACTCTTTTTTATTGAATATAATCACACTTGGAACTATTCTTTTATTTTTAATATAATCACACAGGAAGTACTCTTTTATAAAAAATATAGACCCTCTCAAAGTACTCTTTTATATTGAATATAATCACACTGGAAGTACTCTTTTAAAAAAAATATACTTCCTCTCAAAGTACTCTTTTATATTGAATATAATCACACTGGAAGTACTCTTTTATAAAAAATATACTCCCTCTGAAAGTACTCTTTTGTACTGAATATAATGTCACAGGAAATACTATTTTATAAAAAATATACTCTCTCTCAAAATACTCTTTTATACTGAATATAATCACTGAGGAAGTACTCTTTTATAAAAAATATACTCCCTCTCAATGTCCTCTTTTATATTGAATATAATCACACTGGAAGTACTCTTTTATAAAAAATATACTCCCTCTCAAAGAACTCTTTTATATTGAATATAATCACACTAGAGCTACTCTTTTATTTTTAATATAATCACACAGGAAGTACTATATTACAAAAAATATAGACCCTCTCTAAGTACTGTTTTATATTGAATATAATCACACTGGAAGTACACTTTTATAAAAAATATACACCCTCTCAAAGTACTAGTTTATACGGAATATAATCAGACTGGAAGTACTCTTTTATAAAAAATATACTCCCTCTCAAAGTACTCTTTTATACTGAATATAATCACACAGGAAGTACTCTTTTATAAAAAATATACTCACTCTCAAAGTACTCTTTTTATACTCAATATAATCTCACAGGAAGTACTCTTTTATAAAAAATATAGACCCTCTCAAAGTACTCTTTTATACTGAATATAATCATACTGGAAGTACTCGTTTATAAAAAATATACTCCCTCTCAAAGTTCTCTTTTATATTGAATATAACCACACTGGATGTACTATATGATAAAAAATATACTCCCACTCAATGTACTCTTTTATACTGAATATAATCACTCTGGAAGTACTCTTTTATAAAAAATATACTCCCTCTCAAAGTACTCTTTTATATTGAAATATAATCACACTGGAACTACTCTTTTATTTTTAATATAATCACACAGGAGGTACTCTTTTATAAAAAATATAGACCCTCTCAAAGTACTCTTTTATGTTGAATATAATCACACTGGAAGTACTCTTTTATAAAAAATATACTCCCTCTCAAAGTACTCTTTTATATTGAATATAATCACACTGGAAGTACTCTTTTATAGAAAATATACTCCCTCTCAACGTACTCTTTTGTACTGAATATAATGACACAGGAAGTACTCTTTTATAAAAAATATACTCTCTCTAAAAATACTCTTTTATACTGAATATAATCACTCTGGAAGTAGTCTTTTATAAAAAATATACTCCCTCTCAAAGTACTCTTTTATATTGAAAATAATCACACTGGAACTACTCTTTTATTTTTAATATAATCACACCGGATGTACTCTTTTATAAAAAATATAGACCCTCTCAAAGTACTCTTTTATACTCAATATAATCACACAGGAAGTACTCTTTTATTAAAAATATACTCCCTCTCAAAGTACTCTTTTATATTGAATATAATCACACTGGAAATACTCTTTTATTTTTAATATAATCACACAGGAAGTACTATATTATAAAAAATACAGACCCTCTCAATGTACTCTTTTATACTGAATATAATCACACAGAAAGTACTTTTTTATAAAAAATATACTCCCTCGCAAAGTACTCTTTTATACTGAATATAATCACACAGGAAGTACTCTTTTATTTTTAATATAATCAACCAGGAAGTACTCTATTATAAAAAACATAGACCCTCTCAAAGTACTCTTTTATATTGAATATAACCACACTGGATGTACTCTATTATAAAAAATATACTTCCTCTCAATGTACTCTTTTATAGTGAATATAATCACACTGGAAATACTCTTTTATAAAAAAATATACTCCCTCTGAAAGTACTCTTTTATATTGAAAATAAACACTCTGGAACTACTCTTTTATTTTTAATATAATCACACTGGAAGTACTCTTTTGCAAAAAATACACTCCCTCTCAAAGTACTCTTTTATATTGAATATAATCACACTGGAAATACTCTTTTATTTTTAATATAATCACACAGGAATTACTATATTATAAAAAATATAGACCCTCTCAATGTACTCTTTTATACTGAATATAATCACACTGGAAATACTCTTTTATACAAACTGTACTCCCTCACAAAGTACTGTTTTATACTGAATATAATCACACAGAAATCACTCTTTTATAAAAATATGCTCCCCCTCAATGTACTCTTTTTTATTGAATATAATCACACTGGAAGTACTCTTTTATAAAAAATATACTCCCTCTCAAAGTACTCTTTTATATTCAATCTAATCACACTGGAACTACTCTTTTATTTTTAATATAATCACACAGGAAATACTCTTTTATAAAAAATATAGACCCTCTTAAATTAGTCTTTTATATTGAATGCAATCACACTGGAAGTACTCTTTTATAAAAAATATACTCCCTCTCTAAGTACTCTTTTGTATTGAATATAATCACACTGGAAGTACTCTTTTATAAAAAATATACTCCCTATCAAAGTACTCTTTTGTACTGAATAGAATCACACAGTATGTACTCTTTTATAAAAAATATATTCTCTCTCAAAATACTCTTTCATACTGAATATAATCACACAGGAAGTACTCTTTTATAAAAAATATACTCCCTCTCAATGTACTCTTTTATATTGAATATAATCACACTGGAGGTACTCTTTTATAAAAAATATACTCCCTCTCAACGTACTCTTTTATACTGAATATAATCACACTGGAACTACTCTTTTATTTTTAATATTATCTCACAGAATGTACTCTTTTATAAAAAATATAGACCCTGTCTAAGTACTCTTTTATAGTGAATATAATCACACAGGAAGTACTCTTTTATAAAAAATATACTCCCTCTCAATGTACTCATTTATACTCAATATAATCACACAGGAATACTCTTTTATAAAAAATATAGTCCCTCTCAAAGTACTCTTTTATATTTAAAATAATCACATTGGAAGTACTCTTTTATAAAAAATATACTCCCTCTCACAGTACTATTTTATATTGAATATAATCACACTTGAACTACTCTTTTATTTTTAATATAATCACACAGGAAGTACTCTTTTATAAAAAATATAGACCCTCTCAAAGTTCTCTTTTATATTGTATATAATCACACTGGAAGTACTTTTATAAAAAATATACTCCCTCTCAAAGTACTCTTTTATATTGAATATAATCACACTGGAACTACTCTTGTGTTTTTAATATAATCACACAGGAAGTACTCTTTTATAAAAAATATAGACACTCTCAAAGTTCTCTTTTATATTGTATATAATCACACTGGAAGTACTCATTTATAAAAAATATACTCCCTCTCAACGTACTCTTTTATATTGAATATAATCACACTGGAACTACTCTTTTATAAAAAATATACTCCCTCTCAAAGTACTCTTTTATACTCAATATAATCACACAGGAAGTACTCTTTTATAAAAAATATACTCCCTCTCAATGTACTCTTTTATATTGAATATATTCTCACTGGAAATACTCTTTTATAAAAAATATATACCCTCTCAAAGTACTCTTTTATATTGAATATAATCACACTGGAACTACACTTTTATAAAAAATATACTCCCTCTCAATGTACTCTTTTATACTGAATATAATCACACTGGAATGGCTGGTTTATAAAAAATATACTCCCTCTCATAGTACTCTTTTATATTGAATATAATCACACTGGAACTACTCTTTTATTTTTAATATAATCACACAGGAAATACTGTATTAGAAAAAGATAGACCCTCTCAAACTACTCTTTTATATTGAATATAACCACACTGAATGTACTATATGATAAAAAATATACTCCCTCTCAATGTACTCTTTTATACTGAATATAATCACTCTGGAAGTACTCTTTTATAAAAAATATACTCCCAGTCAAAGTACTCTTTTATATTGAATATAATCACACTGGAGCTACACTTTTATTTTTAATATAATCACTCAAGAAGTACTCTTTTATCAAAAATATAGACCCTCTCAAAGTACTGTTTTATATTGAATATAATCACACTGGAGGTACTCTTTTATAAAAAATATACTCCCTCTCAAAGTACTCTATTATATTGAATATAATCACACTGGAACTACTCTTTTATTTTTAATATAATCACACAGGAAGTACTCTTTTATAAAAAATATAGACCCTCTCAAAGTACTCTTTTATACTGATTATAATCACACTGGAAGTACTATTTTATAAAAAATATACTCCCTCTCAAAGTACTGTTTTATATTGAATATAATCACACTGGAACTACTCTTTTATTTTTAATATAATCACCCAGGAAGTACTCTATTATAAAAAACATAGACCCTCTCAAAGTACTCTTTTATATTGAATATAACCAAACAGGATGTACTCTATTATAAAAAATACACTTCCTCTCAATGTACTCTTTTATACTGAATATAATCACTCTGGAAGTACTCTTTTATAAAAAATATACTCACGCTAAAAGTACTCTTTTATATTCAATATAATCACACTGGAAGTACTCTTTGATAAAAAATATACTCCCTCTCAAAGTACTCTTTTATACTGAATATAATCACACTGGAAGTACTCTTTTATAAAAAATATACTCCCTCTCAAAGCACTCTTTTATACTAAATATAATCACACAGGATGTACTGTTTTATAAAAAATATACTCCCTTTCAATGTTCTCTTTTATACTCAATTTAATCACACAGGAAATACTCTTTTATAAAATATATACTCCCTCTCAATGTACTCTTTTATATTTAATATAATCACACTGGAAGTACTCTTTTATAAAAAATATACTCCCTCTCACAGTACTATTTTATATTGAATATAATCACACTGGAACTACTCTTTTATTTTTAATATAATCACACAGGAAGTACTCTTTTATAAAAAATATAGACCCTCTCAAAGTACTATTTTATATTGAATATAATCACATTGGAAGTACTCTTTTATAAAAAATATACTCCCTCTCAAAGTACTCTTTTATATTGAATATAATCACACTGGAAGTACTCTTTTATAAAAAATATACTCCCTCTCAAAGTACTCTTTTGTACTGAATATAATCACACAGGAAGTACTCTTTTATAAAAAATATACTCTCTCTCAAAATACTCCTTTATACTGAATATAATCACACAGGAAGTGCTCTTTTATAAAAAATATACTCCCTCTCATTGTACTCTGTTATATTGGATATAATCACACTGGAAGTACTCTTTTATAAAAAATATACTCCCTCTCAAAGTACTCTTTTATATTGAATATAATCACACTGGAACTACTCTTTTATTTTTAATATAATCACACAGGAAGTACTCTTTTATAAAAAATATAGACCCTCTCTAAGTACTCTTTTATATTGAATATAATCACACTGGAAGTAGTTTTCTATAAAAAATATACTCCCTCTCAAAGTACTCTTTTATACGGAATATAATCACACTGGAAGTACTCCTTTATAAAAAATATACTCCCTCTCAAAGTACTCTTTTATACTGAATATAATCACACAGGAAGTACTCTTTTATAAATAATATTACTCCCTCTCAAAGTACTCTTTTATACTCAATTTAATCACACAGGAATTACTCTTTTATAAAAAATATACTCCCTCTAAATGTACTCTTTTATATTTAACATAATCACACTGGAAGTACTCTTTTATAAAAAATATACACCCTCTCACAGTACTCTTTTATACTGATTATAATCACACTGGAAGTACTCTTTTATAAAAAATATACTACCTCTCAAACTACTCTTTTATATTGAATATAATCACACTGGAACTAATCTTTTAATTTTAATATAATCACCCAGGAAATACTCTATTATAAAAAACATAGACCCTCTCAAAGTACTCTTTTATATTGAATAT
>NW_026989421.1:0-95807 GCF_030222135.1 Aotus nancymaae
TTACTCTTTTAAAAAAAATATACTCCCTCTCAAAGTACTCTTTTATATTGAATATAATCCCACTGGAAGTACTCTTTTATAAAAAATATACTCCCTCTCAAAGTACTCTTTTATATTGAATATAATCACACTGGAACTACCCTTTTATTTTTAATATAATAACCCAGGAATTACTCTATTATAAAAAAACATAGAACCTCTCAAAGTACTCTTTTATATTGAATATAACCACACTGGATGTACTCTATTATAAAAAATATACTCCCTCTCATTGTACTCTTTTATACTGAATATAATCATAGTGGAAGTACTCTTTTATGAAAAATACACTCCCTCTGAACGTACTATTTTATATTGAATATAATCACCCTGGAACTACTCTTTTATTTTTAATATAATGACCCAGGAAGTACTCTATTATAAAAAACATAGACCCTCTCAAAGTACTCTTTTATCTTGAATATAACCACACTGGATGTACTCTATTATAAAAAATGTACTCCCTCTCAATGTACTCTTTTATACTGAATATAATCACACTGGAAGTACTCTTTTATAAGAAATATACTCCCTCTCAAAGTACTCTTTTATACTGAATATAACCACACAGGAAGTACTCTTTTATAAAAAACATACTCCCTCTCAATGTACTCTTTTATATTGAATAAAATCACACTGGAAATACTCTTATATAAAATATATAATACCTCTCAAAGTACTATTTTATATTGAATATAATCACACAGGAACTACTCATTTATATTTAATATAATCACACAGGAAGTACTCTTTTATAAAAAATATAGACCCTCTCAAAGGACTCTTTTATACTTAATATAATCATACTGGAAATACTCTTTTATAAAAAATATACTCCGACTCTAAGTACTCTTTTATATCGAATATAATCACACTGGAAGTACTCTTATATTTTCAATATAATCATCCAGGAAGTACTCTATTCTAAAAAACATAGACCCTCCAAAAGTACTCTTTTATATTGAATATAATCACACTAGAAGTACTCTTTTATAAAAAAGATTCTCCCTCTCAAAGTACTCTTTTATATTGAATATAATCACAATGGAAGTACTCTTTTATAAAAAATATACTCCCTCCCAACGTACTCTTTTAAGCTTAATATAATCACACTGGAAGTACTCTTTTATAAAAAATATACTCCCTCTCAAAGTACTATTTTATATTGAATATAATCACACTGGAACGACTCTTTTATTTTTAATATAATCACACAGGAAGTACTTTATTATAAAAAATATGGACCCTCTAAAAAGTACTCTTTTATGCTGAATATAATCACACTGGAAGTACTCTTTTATAAAAAATATACTCCCTCTCAATGTACTCTTTTATATTAAAAATAATCACACTGGAAGTACTCCTTTATAAAAAATATACTCCCTCTCAAAGCACTATTTTATAGTGAATATAATCACACTGGAAGTACTCTTTCATTTTTAATATAATCACACAGGAAGTACTCTTTTATAAAAAATATAGACCCTCTCAATGTACTCTTTTATATTGAATATAATCACACTGGAAGCACTCATTTATAAAAAATATACTCCCTCTCAAAGTAGTCTTTTATACTGAATATGATCACACTGGAAGTACTCTTTTATTTTTAATATAATCACACAGGATGTACTCTTTTATAACAAATATAGACCCTCTCAAAATACTCTTTTATACTGAATATAATCACACTGGAACTACTCTTTTATAAAAAATATACTCCCTCTCAAAGTACTCTTTTATATTGAATATAATCACAATGGAACTTCTCTTTTATTTTTAACATAATCACCCAGGAAGTACTCTATTATAAAAAACATAGACCCTCTCAATGCACTATTTCATAATGAATATAACCACACTGGATGTACTCTATTATAAAAAATATACTCCCTCTCAATGTACTTTTTTATACTGAATGTAATCACACTGGAAGTACTCTTTTATAAAAAATATACTCCCTCTCAAAGTACTCTTTTATATTGAATATAATCACACTGGAACTACTCTTTTATTAAAAATATACTCCCTCTCAAAGTACTCTTTTATACTGAATATAATCACACAGGAAGTACTCTTTTAAAAAAAATATACTCCCTCTCAGATTACTCTTTTATATTGATTATAATCACACTGGAACAACTCTTTTATTTTTAATATAATCACAAATTAAGTACGCTTTTATAAAAAACACAGACCCTCTCAAAATACTCTTTTATATTGAATATAATCACAATGGAAGTACTCTTTCATAAAAAATATACTCCCTCTCAAAGTACTCTTTTATACTGAATATAATCACACTGGATGTACTCTTTTATAAAAAATATACTACCTCTCAAAGTACTCTTTTATACTGAATATAATCACCCTGGAAGTACTCTTTTATAGAAAATATACTCCCTCTCAAAATACTGTTTTACATTGAAAATAATCACACTGGAAGTACTCTTTTATAAAAAATATACTCCCTCTCAAAGTACTCTTTTACATTGAAAATAATCACACTGGAAGTACTCCTTTATAAAAAATATGCTCCCTCTCAAAGTACTATTTTATATTGAATATAATCACACTGGAAGTGCACTATTATTTTTAATATAATCACACAGTAAGTACTATTTTATAAAAAATATAGACCCTCTCAATGTACTCTTTTATATTGAATATAATCACACTGGAAGCACTCTTTTATAAAAAATACACTCCCTCTCAAAGTACTCTTTTATACTGAATATAATCACACTGGAAGTACTCTTGTATAAAAAATATACTCCCTCTCAAAGTACTATTTTACTGAATATAATCACCCAGGAAGTACTCTTTTATAAAAAATATACTCCCTCTCAAAGTACTCTTTTATACTGAATATAATCACACAGGAAGTACTCTTTTATAAAAAATATAATCCCTCTCAATGTACTCTTTTATATTGAATATAATCACACTGGAAGTACTCTTTTATAAAAAATATACTCCCTGTCAAAGTACTCTTTTATATTGTATAAAATCACACTGGAAATCCTCCTTTTTAAAAAATATACTCCCTCTCAAATTACTCTTTTATATTGAATATAATCACACTGGAACTACTCTTTTATTTTTAATATAATCACACAGGAAGTACTCTTTTATAAAAAATATAGACCTTCTCAAAGTACTCTTTTATATTGAATACAATCACACTGGAAGTACTCTTTTATAAAAAATATACTCCCTCTCATAGTACTATTTTATATTGAATATAATCACACTGGAACTACTCTTTTATTTTTAATATAATCACACAGGAAGTACTTTTTTATAAAAAATATGGACCCTCTAAAAAGTACTCTTTTATACTGAATATAATCACACTGGAAATATTCTTTTATAAAAAATATACTCCCCCTCAAAGTACTCTTTTATATTGAATATAATCACACTGGAACTACTCTTTTATTTTTAATATAATCATACAGGAATTACTCTTTTATAAAAAATATAGACCCTCTCAAAGTACTCTTTTATATTGAATATAATCACACTGGAAGTACTCTTTTAGAAAAAATATACTCCCTCTCAAATTACTCTTTTATACTGAATATAATAACACTGGAATTACTCTTTTTTAAAAAATATACTCCCTCTCAATCTACTCTTTTATACTGAATATAATCACAATGGAACTACTCTTTTATTTTTGATATAATCACCAAGGAAGTACTCTATTATAAAAAGCATAGACCCTCTCAATGTACTCTTTTATATTGAATATAACCACACTGGATGTACTCTATTATAAAAAATATACTCCCTCTCAATGTACTCTTTTATATTGAATATAATCACAATGGAACTACTCTTTTATTTTTAATATAATCACCTAGGAAGTACTCTTTTATAAAAAAAAAAGACCCTCTCAAAAGACTCTTTTATATTGAATATAATCACACTGGAAGTACTCTTTTATAAAAAAATATACTCCCTCTCAAAGTACTCTTTTATACTGAAAATAATCACACTCGAAGTACTCTTTTATAAAAAATATACTCCCTCTCAAAGTACTCTTTTATACTGAAAATAATCATACTGGAATTACTCTTTTAAAAAAATATACTCCAACTCAAAGTACTCTTTTATATTGAATATAATCCCACTGGAAGTACTCTTTTATAAAAAATATACTCCCTCTCAAAGTACTCTTTTATACTGAATATAATCACACAGGAAGTACACTTTTATAAAAAATATACTCCCTCTCAAAGTCCTCTTTTATATTGAATATAATCACACTGGGACTACTCTTTTATTTTTAATATAATAACCCATGAAGTACTCTATTGTAAAAAAACATAGACCCTCTCAAAGTACTCTTTTATATTGAATATAACCACTCTGGATGTACTCTATTAAAAAAATATACTCCCTCTCATTGTACTCTTTTATACTGAATATAATCACAGTGGAAGTACTATTTTATAAAAAATGCACTCCATCTGAACGTACTATTTTATATTGAATATAATCACCCTGGAACTACTCTTTTATTTTTAATATAATGACCCAGGAAGTACTCTATTATAAAAAACATAGACCCTCTCAAAGTACTCTTTTATCTTGAATATAACCACACTGGATGTACTCTATTATAAAAAATATACTCCCTCTCAATGTACTCCTTTATACTGAATATGAACACACTGGAAGTACTCTTTTATAAAAAATAAGCTCCCTCTCAAAGTCCTCTTATATTGAATAAAATCACACTGGAACTACTCTTTTATTTTTAATATAATCACACAGGAAGTACTCTTTTGTAAAAAATACAGACCCTCTCAAAGTACTTTTTTATATTGAATATAATCACACTGGAAGAACTCTTTTATAAAAAATATACTCCCTATCAAAGTACTCTTTTATGTTGAATATAATCACACTAGAAGTACTCTTTTATAAAAAATAAACTCCCTCTCAATATAATATTTTATATTGAACATAATCACACAGGAACTACTCTTTTATTTTTAATATAATCACACAGGAAGTACTCTTTTATAAAAAATATATACCCTCTCAAAGTACTCTTTTATACTTAATATAATCACACAGGAAGTACTCTTTTATAAAAAATATACTCCCTCTCTAAGTACTTTTTTATATTGAATATAATCACACAGGGACTACTCTTTTATTTTTAATATAATCACACAGGATGTACTCTATTATAAAAAACATAGACCCTCTTAAAGTACTCTTCTATATTGAATATAACCACACAGGATGTACTCTATTATAAAAAATATACTCTCTCTCAATGTACTCTTTTATACTAAATATAATCCCACTGGAAGTGTTTTTAATAAAAAATATACTCCCTTTCAATGTACTCTTTTATACTGAATATAATCACACTGGAAATAATCTTTTATTTTTAATATAATCACACAGGAAGTACACTTCTATAAAAAATATAGACCCTATCAAAGGACTCTTTTATACTTAATATAATCACACTGGAAATACACTTTTATAAAAAATATACTCCGACTCTAAGTACTCTTTTATATCGAATATAATCAAACTGGAACTACTCTTTTTTTTTTAATATAATCATCCAGGAAGTACTCTATTCTAAAAAACATAGACCTTCCAAAAGTAGTCTTGTATATTGAATATAATCACACTAGAAATACTCTTTTATAAAAAATGTTCTCCCTCTCAAAGAACTCTTTTATATTGAATATAATCACACTGGAAGTACTCTTTTATAAAAAATATACTCCCTCTCAAAATACTCTTTTAAACTGAATATAATCACACTGGAAGTACTCTTTTATAAAAAATATACTCCCTCTCATTATACTCTTTTATACTGAATATAATCACAATGGAACTACTCTTTTATTTTTAATATAATCACCCAGTAAGTACTGTATTATAAAAAACATAGACACTCTCAAAGTACTCTTTAATATTGAATATAACCACACTGGATGTACTCTATTATAAAAAATATATTCCCTCTCAATGTACTCTTTTATACTGAATATAATCACACTGGAAGTACTCTTTTATAAAAAATATACTCCCTCTCAAAGTACTCTTTTGTACAGAATATAATCACGCTAGAATTACTCTTTTATAAAAAATATACTCCCTCTCAATGTATTCTTTTATATTGAATATAATCACACTGGAAGTACTCTTTTATAAAAAATATACTGCCTCTCAAAGGACTCTTTTGTACTGAATATAATCACACTGGAACTACTCTTTTATTTTTAATATAATCACACAGGAAGTACTATTTATAAAAAATATAGACCCTCTCAAAGTACACTTTTATATTGAATATAATCACACTGGAAGTACTCTTTTATAAAAAATATACTCCGTCTCAAATTACTCTTTTATACTGAATATAATCACACAGGAAGTACTCTTTATACAAAATATACTCTCTCTCAAAGTACTCTTTTATACTGAATATAATCACACAGGAAGTACTCTTTTATAAAAAATATGCTCCCTCTCAGTGTACTCTTTTATATTGAATATAATCACACTGGAAGTACTCCTTTATTAAAAATATACTCTCCCTCAAACTACTCTTTTATATTGAATATAATCACACTGGAACTACTCTTTTAATTTTAATATAATGACACAGGATGTACTCTTTTATAAAAAAACACACTCCCTCTCAATGTACTCTTTTATGTTGAATATAATCACACTGGAATTACTCTTTTATATTTAATATAATCACACAGGAAGTACTCTTTTATAAAAAAATACACTCCCTCTCAATGTACTCATTTATATTGAATATAATCACACTGGAACTACTCTTTTATTTTTAATATAATCACACATTAAGGATTCCATTATAAAAAACAAAGATCCTCTCAAAGGACTCTTTTATATTGAATATAACCACACTAGATGTATTCTATAATAAAAAATATACTCCCTCTAAATGTACTCTTTTATACTGAGTATAATCACTCTGGAAGTAATCTTTTATAAAAAATATACTCTCTCTCTAAGTACTCTTTTATACTGAATATAATCACACAGGAAGTACTCTTTTATAAAAAATATACTCCCTCTCAAAGTACTCTTTTATATTGAATATAATGACACTGGAAGTACTCTTTTATAAAAAATATACTCCCTCTCAAAATAAACTTTTGTATTGAATATAATCACATTGGAACTACTATTTTATTTTTAATATAATCACACAGGAAGTACTATTTTATAAAAAATATAGACCCTCTCAAAGTACTCTTTTATATTGAATATAATCACACTGGAAGTACTCTTTTATAAAAAATATGCTCCCTCTCAAATTACTCTTTTATACTGAATATAATCACACATGAAGTACTCTTTTATAAAAAATATACTCCCTCTCAAAGTACTCTTCTTTATTGAATATAATCACACTGGAATTACTCTTTTATATAAAATATACTCCCTCTCAAAGTACTCTTTTATATTGAATATAATCACACTGGAACTACTCTTTTATTTTTAATATAATCACACAGGAAGTACTCTTTTATAAAAAATATAGACCCTCTCAAATACTCTTTTATATTGAATATAATCACACGAGAAATACTCTTTTATAAAAAATATACTCCCTCTCAAAGTACTCTTTTATACTGAATATAATCACACAGGAAATACTCTTTTAAAAAAAATATACTCCCTCTCAAAGTACTCTTTTATACTGAATATAATCACACAGGAAGTACTCTTTTATAAAAAATATACTCCCTCTCAATGTACTCTATTATATTGAATATAATCACACTGGAAGTACTCTTTTATAAAAAATATACTGACTCTCAAACTACTCTTTTAGACTGAATATAATCACACTGGAACTACTCTTTTTTTTTTAATATAATCACACAGGAAGTACTCTTTTATAAAAAATATAGACCCTCTCAAAGTAGTCTTTCATATTGAATATAATCACACTGGACGTACTCTTTTATAAAAAATATACTCCCTCTCAAAGTACTCTTTTATATTGAATATAATCACACTGGATCTACTCTTTTATTTTTAATATAATCACACAGGAAGTACTCTATTGTAAAAAACATAGACCCTCTCAAAGTACTCTTTTATATTGAATGTAACCACACTGGATGACCTCTATTATAAAAAATATACTCCCTCTCAATGTACTCTTTTATACTGAATATAATCACACAGGAATTACTCTTTTATAAAAAATACGCTCCCACTCATAGTACCCTTTTATACTGAATATAAACTCACTGGATGTACTCTTTTATAAAAAGTGTACTCCCTCTAAAATACTCTTTTATATTGAATATAATCACACTGGAACTACTCTTTTATATTTAATCTAATCACACAGGAAGTACTCCATTATAAAACACATAGACCCTCTCAAAGTAGTCTTTTATATTGAATGTAACCACTCTGAAAGTACTCTATTATAAA
Source organism: Aotus nancymaae (assembly GCF_030222135.1). Lineage (NCBI taxonomy): Eukaryota > Metazoa > Chordata > Mammalia > Primates > Aotidae > Aotus > Aotus nancymaae. The sequence continues at coordinate 8,512 of NW_026989421.1, forward strand.
AAATATACACCCTCTCAATGTGCTCTTTTATACTGTATATAATCACACAGGAAGTACCGTTTTATAAAAAATATACTCCCTCTCAAAGTACTCTTTTATACTGAATATAATGACACAGGAAGCACTATTTTATAAAAAATATAGACCCTCTCAAAGTACTCTTTTTTATTGAATATAATCACACTGGAAGTACTCTTTTATAAAAAATACACTCCCTCTCAATGTACTCTTTTATATTGTGTATAATCACACTGGAAGGACTCTTTTATAAAAAATATACTCCCTCTCAAAATACTCTTTTATACTGGTTATAATCACACAGGAAGTACTCTTTTATAAAAAATATACTTCCTCTCAAAGTACTATTTTATACTGAATATAATCACACAGGATATACTCTTTATAAAAAATATACTCCCTCTAAATGTACTCTTTTATATTGAATATAATCACACTGGAAATACTCTTTTATAAAAAAAATACGCTCTCTCAAATTACTCTTTTATATTGAATATAATCACACTGGAACAACTCTTTTATTTTTAATATAATAACCCAGGAAGTACTCTATTGTAAAAAAACATAGACCCTCTCAAAGTACTCTTTTATATTGAATATAACCACACTGGATGTACTCTATTAAAAAAATATACTCCCTCTCATTGTACTCTTTTATACTGAATATAATCACAGTGGAAGTACTCTTTTATAAAAAATACACTCCATCTGAACGTACTATTTTATATTGAATATAATCACCCTGGAACTACTCTTTTAGTTTTAATATAATGACCCAGGAAGTACTCTATTATAAAAAACATAGACCCTCTCAAAGTACTCTTTTATCTTGAATATAACCACACTGGATGTACTCTATTATAAAAAATATACTCCCTCTCAATGTACTCCTTTATACTGAATATAAACACACTGGAAGTACTCTTTTATAAAAAATATGCTCCCTCTCAAAGTCCTCTTATATTGAATAAAATCACACTGGAACTACTCTTTTATTTTTAATATAATCACACAGGAAGTACTATTTGTAAAAAATACAGACCCTCTCAAAGTACTTTTTTATATTGAATATAATCACACTGGAAGAACTCTTTTATAAAAAATATACTCCCTCTCAAAGTACTCTTTTATGTTGAATATAATCACACTAGAAGTACTCTTTTATAAAAAATACACTCCCTCTTAAAATAATATTTTATATTGAATATAATCACACAGGAACTACTCTTTTATTTTTAATATAATCACACAGGAAGTACTCTTTTATAAAAAATATAGACCCTCTCAAAGTATTCTTTTATACTTAATATAATCACACAGGAAGTACTCTTTTATAAAAAATATACTCCCTCTCTAAGTACTTTTTTATATTGAATATAATCACACAGGGACTACTCATTTATTTTTAATATAATCACCCAGGATGTACTCTTTTATAAAAAACATAGACCCTCTTAAAGTACTCTTTTATATTGAATATAACCACACTGGATGTACTCTATTATAAAAAATATACTCTCTCTCAATGTACTCTTTTATACTAAATATAATACCACTGGAAGTGCTTTTTATACAAAATATACTCCCTCTCAATGTACTCTTTTATATTGAATATAATCACACTGGAAATAATCTTTTATATTTAATATAATCACACAGGAAGTACACTTCTATAAAAAATATAGACCCTATCAAAGGACTCTTTTATACTTAATATAATCACACTGGAAATACACTTTTATAAAAAATATACTCCGACTCTAAGAACTCTTTTATATCGAATATAATCAAACTGGAACTACTCTTTCAGGAAGTACTCTATTCTGAAAAACATAGACCCTCCAAAAGTAGTCTTTTATATTGAATATAATCACACTAGAAACACTCTCTTATAAAAAATATTCTCCCTCTCAAAGTACTCTTTTATATTGAATATAATCACACTGGATGTACTCTTTTATAAAAAATATACTCCCTCTCAAAGTACTCTTTTAAACTGAATATAATCACACTGGAAGTACTCCTTTATAAAAAATATACTCCCTCTTAATATACTCTTTTATACTGAATATAATCACAATGGAACTACTCTTTTATTTTTAATATAATCACCCAGTAAGTACTGTATTATAAAAAACATAGAGACACTCAAAGTACTCTTTAATATTGAATATAACCACACTGGATGTACTCTATTATAAAAAATATATTCCCTCTCAATGTACTCTTTTATACTGAATATAATCACACTGGAAGTACTCTTTTATAAAAAATATACTCCCTCTCAAAGTACTCTTTTGTACTGAATATAATCACACAGTAAGTACTCTTTTATAAAAAATATACTCCCTCTCAAAGTACTCTTTTATATTGAAAATAATCACACTGGAAGTACTCCTTTATAAAAAATATACTCCCTCTCAAAGCACTGTTTTATAGTGAATATAATCACACTGGAAGTACTCTTTCATTTCTAATATAATCACACAGGAAGTACTCTTTTATAAAAAATATAGACCCTCTAAATGTACTCTTTTATATTGAATATAATCACACTGGAAGCACTCATTTATAAAAAATATACTCCCTCTCAAAGTACTCTTTTATACTGAATATGATCACACTGGAAGTACTCTTTTATTTTTAATATAATCACACAGGATGTACTCTTTTATAACAAATATAGACCCTCTCAAAATACTCTTTTATACTGAGTATAATCACACTGGAACTACTCTTTTATAAAAAATATACTCCCTCTCAAAGTACTCTTTTATATTGAATATAATCACAATGGAACTTCTCTTTTATTTTTAATATAATCATCCAGGAAGTACTCTACTATAAAAAACATAGACCCTCTCAATGTACTATTTTATAATGAATATAACCACACTGGATGTACTCTATTATAAAAAATATACTCCCTCTCAATGTACTTTTTTATACTGAATATAATCACACTGGAATTACTCTTTTATAAAACATATACTCCCTCTCAAAGTACTCTTTTATATTGAATATAATCACACTGGAACTACTCTTTTATTAAAAATATACTCCCTCTCAAGGTACTCTATTTTAGTGAATATAATCACACAGGAAGTACTCTTTTATAAAAAATATACTCCCTCTCAGATTACTCTTTTATATTGAATATAATCACACTGGAACAACTCTTTTATTTTTAATATAATCACACATTAAGTACTCTTTTATAAAAAACATAGACCCTCTCAAAATACTCTTTTATATTGAATATAATCACAATGGAAGTACTCTTTTATAAAAAATATACTCCCTCTCAAAGTACTCTTTTATACTGAATATAATCACACTGGATGTACTCTTTTATAAAAAATATACTACCTCTCAAAGTACTCTTTTATACTGAATATAATCACCCTGGAAGTACTCTTTTATAAAAAATATGCTCCCTCTCAAAATGCTCTTTACATTGAAAATAATCACACTGGAAGTACTCTTTTATAGAAAATATACTCCCTCTCAATGTACTCTTTTACATTGAAAATAATCACACTGGAAGTACTCCTTTATAAAAAATATGCTCCCTCTCAAAGTACTATTTTATATTGAATATAATCACACTGGAAGTGCTCTATTATTTTTAATATAATCACACAGGAAGTACTCTTTTATAAAAAATATAGACCCTCTCAATGTACTCTTTTATATTGAATATAATCACACTGGAAGCACTCTTTTATAAAAAATACACTCCCTCTCAAAGTACTCTTTTATACTGAATATAATCACAATGGAAGTACTCTTGTATAAAAAATATACTCCCTCTCAAAGTACTATTTTACTGAATATAATCACCCAGGAAGTACTCTTTTATAAAAAATATACTCCCTCTCAAAGTACTCTTTTATACTGAATATAATCACACAGGATTTACTCTTTTATAAAAAATATAATCCCTCTCAATGTACTCTTTTATATTGAATATAATCACACTGGAAGTACTCTTTTATAAAAAATATACTCCCTGTCAAAATACTCTTTTATATTGAATAAAATCACACTGGAAGTACTCCTTTATAAAAAATATACTCCCTCTCAATTTACTCTTTTATATTGAATATAATCACACTGGAACTACTCTTTTATTTTTAATATAATCACACAGGAAGTACTCTTTTATAAAAAATATAGACCCTCTCAATGTACTCTTTTATATTGAATATAAAAACACTGGAAGCACTCCTTTATATAAAATATACTCCCTCTCAAAGTACTCTTTTATACTGAATATGATCACACTGGAAGTACTCTTTTATTTTTAATATAATCACACAGGATGTACTCTTTTATAAAAAATATAGACCCTCTCAAAATACTCTTTTAAACTGAATATAATCACACTGGAAGTACTCTTTTATTAAAAATATACTCCCTATCAAAGTACTATTTTATATTGAATATAACCACACTGGAAATACTCTTTTATTTTTAATATAATCACACAGGAAGTACTCGTTTATAAAAAATATAGACCCTCTCAATGTACTCTTTTATATTGAATATATTCACACTGGAAGCACTCTTTTATAAAAAATACACTCCCTCTCAAAATACTTTTTTATACTGAATATAATCACACTGGAAGTACTCTCGTATAAAAATATACTCCCTCTCAATGTACTCTTTTATATTGAATATAATGACACTGGAAGTACTCTTTTATAAAAAATATACTCCCTCTCAATGTACTCTTTTATACTGAATATAATCACACTGGAAGTACTCTTTTATAAAAAATATACTCCCTCTCAAAGTACTGTTCTGTATTGAATATAATCACACTGGAACTACTCTTTTATTTTTAATATAATCACACAGGAAGTACTCTTTTATAAAAAATATAGACAATCTCAACCTACTCTTTTATATTGAATATAATCACACTGGAAGTACTCTTTATAGAAAATATACTCCCACCCAAAGTACTCTTTAAATTGAGTATAATCACACTGGAAGTACTCTTTTATAAAAAATATACTCCCTCTCAAAGTACTCATTTATATTGAATATAATCACACTGGAAGTACTCTTTTATAAAAAATATAGACCCTCTCAAAGTACTCTTTTATACTCAATAAAATCACACTGGAATTACTCTTTTATAAAAAATGTACTCCCTCTCAAAGTACTCTTTTATATTGAAATTAATCACACTAGAAGTACTCTTTTATAAAAAATATACTCCCTCTCAAAGTACTCTTTTGTATTGAATATAATCACACTGGCACTACTATTTTATTTTTGATATACTCACACAGGAAGTACTATTTTATAAAAAATATAGACCCTCTCAAAATACTCTTTTATATTGAATATAATCACACTGGAAGTACTCTTTTATAAAAAATATACTCCCTCTCAAATTACTCTTTTATACTGAATATAATCACACTTGAAGTACTCTTTTATAAAAAATATGCTCCCTCTCAAAGTACTCTTTTATATTGAATATAATCACACTGGAAGTACTCTTTTATAAAAAATATACTCCCTCTCAAAGTACTCTTTTATATTGAATATAATCACACTGGAACTACTACTTTATTTTTGATATACTCACACAGGAAGTACTATTTTATAAAAAATATAGACCCTCTCAAAGTACTCTTTAAATTGAATATTATCACACTGGAAGTACTCTTTTATAAAAAATATACTCCCTCTCAAAGTACTCTTCTGTATTGAATATAATCACACTGGAACTACTCTTTTATAAAAAATATACTCGTCTCAAAGCACTCTTTTATATTGAATATAATCACACTGGAAGTACCCTTTTATACAAAATATACTCCCTCTCAAATTACTCCTTTATACTGAATATAATCACACTGGAAGTACTCTTTTATAAAAAATAAACTCGCTCTCAATGTACTCTTTTATATTGAATATAATCACACAGGAAGTACTCTTTTATAAAAAATATACTCCCTCTCAAAGTACTCTTTTATATTGAATATAATCACACTGGATCTACTATTTTATTTTTAATATAATCACACAGGAAGTACTCTATTATAAAAAACATAGACCCTCTCAAAGTACTCTTTTATATTGAATGTAACCACACTGGATGTACTCTATTATAAAAAATATACTCCCTCTCAATGTACTCTTTTATACTGAATATAATCACACAGGAATTACTCTTTTATAAAAAATACGCTCCCTCTCAAAGTTCTCTTTTATACTGAATATAAACTCAATGGAAGTACTCTTTTATAAAAAATATAATCCCTCTAAAATACTCTTTTATATTGAATATAATCACACTGCAACTACTCTTTTATTTTTAATCTAATCACACAGGAACTACTCTTTTATAAAAAATATAGACCCTCTCAAAGTACTCTTTTATATTGAACATAATCACACTGGAATTACTCTTTTATAAAAAATATATTCGCTCTCAAAGTACTATTTTATACTGAATATAATCACACTGGAAGTACTCTTTTATAAAAAATATACTCCCTCTCAATGTACTCTTTTATATTTTATATAATCACACTGGAACTACTCTTTTTAAAAAATATACTCCCTCTCAAAATACTCTTTTATACTGAATATAATCACACTGGAACTACTCTTTTATTTTTAATATAATCACACAGGAAGTACTCTTTTATAAAAAATATAGACCCTTACAATGTACTCTTTTATGTTGTATATAATCACACTGGAACTACTCTTTTATAAAAAATATACTCCCTCTCAAAGGACTCTTTTATATTGAATATAATCACATTTGAACTACTCTTTTATTTTTAATATACTCACACAGGAAGTACTCTATTATAAAAAACATAGACCCTCTCAAAGTACTCTTTTATATTGAATGTAACCACACTGGATGTACTCTATTATAAAAAATATACTCCCTCTCAATGTACTATTTTATACTGAATATAATCACTCAGGATGTACTCTTTTATAAAAAATACGCTCCCTCTCAAAGTACTATTTTATACTGAATATAATCACACTGGAAGTTCTCTTTTATGAAAAATATACTCCCTCTCAAAATACTATTTTAGATTGAATATAATCACACTGGAACTACTCTTTTATTTTTAATATAATCACACAGGAATTACTCTATTATAAACAACATAGACCCTCTCAAAGTAGTCTTTTATGTTGAATAACCACTCTGAAAGAACTCTAATATAAAAAATATACTCCCTCTCAATGTGCTCTTTTATACTGAATATAATCACACAGGAAGTACCCTTTTATAAAAAATATACTCCCTCTCAAAGTACTCTTTTATACTGAATATAATGACACAGGAAGTACTATTTTATAAAAAATATAGACCCTCTCAAAGTACTCTTTTATATTGAATATAATCACACTAGAAATACTCTTTTATAAATAATATACTCCCTCTCAAAGTACTCTTTTATATTGAATATAATCACACTGGAAGGACTCTTTTATAAAAAATATACTCCCTCTCAAAGTACTCTTTATATTGAATATAATCACACAAGAAGTACTCTTTTAAAAAAAATACTCCCTCTCAATGTACTATATTATACTGAATATAATCACACAGGAAGTACTCTTTTATAAAAAATATACTCCCTCTCAATGTACTATTTTATATTGAACATAATCACACAGGATGTACTCTTTTATTAAAAATATACTCCCTCTCAATGTACTCTTTTATACTGAATATAATCACACTGGAAGTACTCTTTTATAAAAAATATACTCCCTCTCAAAATACTCTTTTATACTGGTTATAATCACACAGGAATTACTCTTTTATAAAAAATATACTCCCTCTCCAATTACTCTTTTATACTGAATATAATCACACAAGATATACTCTTTTATAAAAAATGTACTCCCTCTTAATATACTCTTTTATATTGAATATAATCACACTGGAAGTACTCTTTTATAAAAAATATATTCTCTCTCAAAGTACTCTTTTATATTGAATATAATCACACTGGAACTACTCTTTTATTTTTAGTATAATGAAACAGGAAGTACTCTTTTGTAAAAAATATAGACCCTTCTCAATGTGCTCTTTTATACTGAATATAATCACACTTGAAGTACTCTTTTATAAAAAATATACTCCCTCTCAAATTACTCTTTTATATTCAATATAATCACACTGGAACAACTCTTTTATTTTTAATATAATCACACAGGAAGGAATCTATTATAAAAAACACAGACCCTCTCAAAGTATTCTTTTATATTGAATATAACCACACTGGATGTACTCTATTATAAAAAATATACTCCCTTTCAGTGTACTCTTTTATACTGAATATAATCACACTGGAATAATCTTTTATAAAAAATATGCTCTCTCTCATAGTACTCTTTTATACTGAAGATAATCACACAGGAAGTACTATTTTATTAAAAAATATACTCCCTCTCAATGTACTCTTTTATATTGAATATAATGACAGTGGAAGTACCCTTTATAAAAAATATACTCCCTCTTAATGTACACTTTTATTCTGAATATAATCACACTGGGAGTACTCATTTATAAAAAATATACTCCCTCTCAAAATACTCTTCTGTATTGAATATAATCACACTGGAACTACTCTTTATTTTTAATATAATCACACAGGAAGTACTCTTTTATAAAAAATATAGACCCTCTCAAAGAACTCTTTTATATTGAATATAATCACACTGGAAGTACTCTTTTATAAAAAATATACCCCCTCTCAAAGTACTCTTTTATATTGAATATAATCACACTTGAAGTACTATTTTATAAAAAATATACTCCCTCTCAAAGTACTCTTTTATACTGAATATAATCACGCTGGAATTACTCTTTTATAAAAAATATACTCTCTCTCAAAGTACTCTTTTATATTGAATATAATAACACAGGAAGTACTCTTTTATAAAAAATACACTCCCTCTCAATGTACTCTTATATTGAATATAATCACACTGGAAGTACTGTTTTATAGAAAATATACTCCCTCTCAAAGTACTCTTTTATATTGAATATAATCACACTGGAACTACACTTTTATTTTTAATATAATCACAGAGGAAGTACTCTTTTATAAAAAACATAGACCCTCTCAAAGTACTCTTTTATATTGAATATAATCACACGGGAAATACTCTTTTATAAAAAATATACTCCCTCTCAAAGTACTCTTTTATACTGAATATAATCACACTCGAAGTACTCTTTTATAAAAAATATACTTCCTCTCAAAGTACTCTTTTATACTGAATATAATCACACAGGAAATACTCTTTTATGAAAAATATACTCCCTCTCAAAGTACTCTTTTGTATTGAATATAATCACACTGGAACTACTATTTTATTTTTAATATAATCACACAGGAAGTACTATTTAAAAAAAATATAGACCCTCTCAAAGTACTCTTTTATATTGAATATAATCACACTGGAAGTACTCTTTTATAAAAAATATACTCCTTCTCAAATTACTATTTTTTACTGAATATAATCAAACCGGAAGTACTCTTTTATAAAAAATATACTCCCTCTCAAAGTACTCTTTTATACTGAATATAATCACAAAGGAAGTACTCTTTTATAAAAAATATACTCTCTCTCAAAGTACTCTTTTATACTGAATATAATCACACAGGAAGTACCCTTTTATAAAAAATATACTCCCTCTCAATGTACTCTTTTATATTGAATATAATCACACTGGAACTACTCTTTTATTTTTAATATAATCACACATTAAGGATTCCATTATAAAAAACATAGAAACTCTCAAAGGACTCTTTTATATTGAATATAACCACACTAGATGTACTCTATTATAAAAAATATACTCCCTCTCAATGTACTCTTTTATACTGAATATAATCACTCTGGAAGTAATCTTTTATGAAAAATATACGCTCTCTCAAAGTACTCTTTTATACTGAATATAATCACACAGGAAATACTCTATTCTAAAAACCATAGACCCTCTCAAAGTACTCTTTCATATTGAATGTAACCATACTGAATGACATCTATTATAAAAAATATACTCCCTCTCAATGTACTCTTTTATACTGAATATAATCACACAGGAAGTACTCATTAATAAAACATAGGCTCCCACTCAAAGTACACTTTTATACCGAATATAAACTCACTGGAAGTACTCTTTTATAAAAAATATACTCCCTCTCAAAATACTCTTTTATATTGAATATAATGACACTGGAACTACTCTTTTATTTTTAATCTAATCACACAGGAAGTACTCTATTATAAAAAACACAGACCCTCTCAAAGTAGTCTTTTATTTTGAATGTAACCACTCTGAAATTACTCTATTATAAAAAATATACTCCCTCTCAATGTGCTCTTTTAAACTGTATATAATCACACCGGAAGAACCCTTTCATAAAAAATATACTCCCTCTCAAAGTACTCTTTTATACTGAATATGACACAGGAAGTACTATTTTATATAAAATGTAGACCCTCTCAAAGTACTCCTTTATACTGAATATAAACACACTGGAGGTACTCTTTTATAAAATATATACTCCCTCTCAAAGTACTCTTTTATATTGAGTATAATCACACTGGAAGGACTCTCTTATAAAAAATATACTCCCTCTCAAAGTACTCTTTTATATTTAATATAGTCACACAAGAAGTACTCTTTTATAAAAAATATACTCCCTCTCAATGTACTCTTTTATGCTGAATATAATCACACAGGAAGTACTCTTTTATAAAAAATATACTCCCTCTCAATGTACTCTTTTATATTGAATATAATCACACTGGAAGTACTCTTTTATAAAAAATAAACTCCCTCTCATAATACTCTTTTATACTGATTAAAATCACACAGGAAGTACTCTTTTATAAAAAATATACTCCCTCTCAAAGTACTATTTTATACTGAATATTATCACACAGGATATACTCTTTTATAAAAAATATACTCCCTCGAAATGTACTCTTTTATATTGAATATAATCACACTGGAAGTACTCTTTTATAAAAAAAAACTCTCTCTCAAAGTACTCTTTTATATTGAATATAACCACACTGGATGTACTCTATTATAAAAAATATACTCCCTCTCAATGTACTCTTTTATACTGAATATAATCACTCTGGAACTAATCTTTTATAAAAAATATACTCTCTCTTAATGTACTCTTTTATACTGAATATAATCACACAGGAAGTACTCTTTTATAAAAAATATACTCCCTCTCAATGTACTCTTTTATATTGAATATAATGACACTGGAAGTACTCTTTTATAAAAAATATACTCCCTCTCAATGTACTCTTTTATACTGAATATAATAACAGTGGAAGTACTCTTTTATAAAAAATATACTCCCTCTCAAAGTTCTCTTTTATATTGAATATAATCACACAGGAAGTACTCTTTTATAAAAAATATAGACCCTCTCAAGGTACTCTTTTATATTGAATATAATCACACTGGAAGTACTGTTTTATAAAAAATATAGACCCTCTCAAAGTACTCTTTTATACTGAATATAATCACACTGGAATTACTCTTTTATAAAAAATATACTCCCTCTCAAAGTACTGTTTTATATTGAATATAATCACACCGGAAGTACTCTTTAATAAAAAATATACTCCCTCTCAAAGTACTCTTTTATATTGGATGTAACCACACTGGATGTACTCTATTATAAAAAATGTACTCCCTCTCAATGTACTCTTTTATACTGAATATAATCACGCAGGAAGTACTCTTTTATAAAAAATACGCTCCCTCTAAAAGAACTCTTTTATACTGAATATAATCACACAGGAAGTACGCTTGTATAAAAAATATACTCCCTCTCAACGTACTCTTTTATACTGAATATAATGACACAGGAAGTACTATTTTATAAAAAATATAGACCCTCTCAATGTACTCTTTTATATTGAATATAATCACACTGGAAGTACTCTTTTATAAAAAATATACTCCCTCTCAAAGTACTCTTTTATATTGAATATAATCACACTTGAAGGACTCTTTTATAAAAAATATACTCCCTCTCAAAGTACACTTTTATACTGAATATAATCACACAGGAAGTATTCTTTTATAAAAAATATACTCCCTCTAAAAGTACTCTTTTATACTGAATATAATCACACAGGAAGTACTCTTTTATAAAAAATATAATCCCTCTCAATGTACTCTTTTATATTGTATATAATCTCACTGGAACTACTCTTCTATAAAAAATATACTCCCACTCAAAGTACTATTTTATATTGAATATAATCACACTGGAACTACTCTTTTATTTTTAATATAATCACACAGGAGTTACTCTTTTATAAAAAATATAGACCCTGTCAAAGTACTCTTTTATATTGTCTATAATCACACTGGAACTACTCTTTTATAAAAAATATACTCCCTCTCAAAGTACTCTTTTATATTGAATATAATCTCACTGGAACTACTCTTTTATTTTTAATATACTCACACAGGATGTACTCCATTATAAAAAACATAGACCCTCTCAAATACTGTTTTATATTGAATGTAACCACTCTGGATGTACTCTATTATAAAAAATATACTCCCTCTCAATGTACTATTTTATACTGAATATAATCACGCAGGAAGTACTCTTTTATAAAAAATACACTCCCTCTCAAAGTACTCTTTTATACTGAATATAATCACCCTGGAAGTCTCTTTTATGAAAAATATACTCCCTCTCAAAATACTATTTTATATTGAATATAATCACACTGGAACTACTCTTTTATTTTTAATCTAAGCACACAGGAAGTACTCTATTATACAAAACATAGACCCTCTCAAAGTACTCTTTTATATTGAATATAACCACTCTGAAAGTACTCTATTATAAAAAATATTCTCCCTCTCAATGTGCTCTTTTCTACTGAATATAATCACACAGGAAGTACCATTTTATTAAAAATATACTCCCTCTCAAAGTACTATTTTATACTGAATATAATGACACAGGAAGTACTATTTTATAAAAAATATAGACCCTCTCAAAGTACTCTTTTATATTGAGTATAATCACACTGGAAGGACTCTTTTATAAAAAATATACTCCCTCTCAAAGTACTCTTTTATATTGAATATAGTCACACAAGAAGTACTCTTTTATAAAAAATATACTCCCTCTCAATGTACTCTTTTATTCTGAATATAATCACACAGGAAGTACTCTTTTATAAAAAATATACTCCCTCTCAATGTACTCTTTTATATTGAACATAATCACATGGGAAGTACTATTTTATTAAAAATATACTCCCTCTCAAAGTACGATTTTATATTGAATATAATCACACTGGAAGTACTCTTTTATAAAAAATATACTCCCTCTCAAAATACTCTTTTATACTGATTATAATCACACAGGAACTACTCTTTTATAAAAAATATACTCCCACTCAAAGTACTATTTTATACTGAATATAATCACACAGGATATACTCTTTTATAAAAAATATACTCCCTCTAAATGTACTCTTTTATATTGAATATAATCACACTGGAAGTACTCTTTTATTTTTAATATAATCAGAAAGGAAGTACTCTTTTATTAAAAAATTAGACCCTCACAAAGTACTCTTTTATACTGAATATAATCACACTGGATGTACTCTTTTCTAAAAAATATACTCCCTCTCAAAGTACTCTTTTATATTGAATATAATCACACTGGAACTACTCTTTTATTTTTAATATAATCACACATTAAGGATTCCATTATAAAATACATAGACCCTCTCAAAGGACACTTTTATATTGAATATAACCACACTAGATGTACTCTATTATAAAAAATATACTCCCTCTCAAAGTACTCTTTTATATTGAATATAATCACACTGGAAGTACTCTTTATAGAAAATATACTCCCTCTGAAAGTACTCTTTAAATTGAATATAATCACACTGGAAGTACTCTTTTATAAAAAATATACTCCCTCTCAAAGTACTCATTTATATTGAATATAATCACACTGGAAGTACTCTTTTATAAAAAATATAGACCCGCTCAAAGTACTCTTTTATACTCAATATAATCACAATGGAATTACTCTTTTATAAAAAATATACTCCCTCTCAAAGTACTCTTTTACATTGCATATAATCACTCTGGAAGTACTCTTTTATAAAAAATATACTCCCTCTCAAAGTGCTCTTTTGTATTGAATATAATCACATTGGAACTAATATTTTATTTTTAATATAATCACACAGGAAGTACTATTATATAAAAAATATAGACGCTCTCAAAGTACTCTTTTATATTGAATATAATCACACTGGAAGTGCCCTTTTATAAAAAATATACTCCCTCTCAAATTACTATTTTATACTGAATATAATCACACTGGAAGTACTGTTTTATAAAAAATATACTCCCTGTCAAAGTACTCTTTTATATTGAATATAATCACACTGGAACTACTCTTTTATTTTTAATATAATCACACAGGAAGTACTCTTTTATAAAAAATATAGACCCTACCAAAGTACTCTTTTATATTGAATATAATCACACGGGAAATACTCTTTTATAAAAAATATACTCCCTCTCAAAGTACTCTTTATAGTGAATATAATCACACAGGAAATACTCTTTTATAAAAAATATACTCCCTCTCAAAGTACTCTTTTATATTGAATATAATCACACTGGAACTACTCTTTTATTTTTAATATAATCACACAGGAAGTACTCTTTTATAAAAAATATAAACTCTCTCAAAGTAGTCTTTCATATTGAATATAATCACACTGGACGTACTCTTTTATAAAAAATATACTCCCTCTCAAAGTACTCTTTTATATTGAATATAATCACACTGGATCTACTCTTTTATTTTTAATATAATCACACAGGAAGTACTCTATTATAAAAAACATAGACACTCTCAAAGTACTCTTTTATATTGAATGTAACTACACTGGATGTACTCTATTTTAAAAAATATACTCCCTCTCAATGTACTCTTTTATACTGAATATAATCACACAGGAAAAACTCTTTAATAAAAAATACGCTCCCTCTCAAAGTACTCTTTTATACTGAATATAAAGCCACTGGAAGTACTCTTTTATAAAAAATATACTCCCTCTAAAATACTCTTTTATATTGAATATAATCACAGTGGAACTACTCTTTATTTTTAATCTAATCACACAGGAAGTACTCTATTATAAAAAACATAGACCCTCTCAAAGTAGTCTTTTATATTGAATGTAACCACTCTGAAAGTACCCTATTTTTAAAAATATACACCCTCTCAATGTGCTCTTTTATACTGTATATAATCACACAGGAAGTACCCTTTTATAAAAAATATACTCCCTCTCAAAGTACTATTTTATACTGAATATAATGACACAGGAAGTATTATTATTTTTTTTTTTTTATTTTTTTTTTTTTTTGAGACGGAGTTTCACTCTCGTTACCCAGGCTGGAGTGCAATGGCACGATCTCGGCTCACCGCAACCTCCACCTCCTGGGTTCAGGCGATTCTCCTACCTCAGCTTCCTGAGTAGCTGGGATTACAGGCACGCGCCACCATGCCCAGCTAAATTTTTTGTATTAGTAGAGACGGGGTTTCACAATGTTGACCAGGATGGTCTCGATCCCTTGACCTCGTGATCCACCCGCCTCGGCCTCCCAAAGTGCTGGGATTACAGGCTTGAGCCACCGCGCCCGGCCAGGAAGTACTATTTTATAAAAAATATAGACCCTCTCAAAGTATTCTTTTATATTGAATATAAACACACTGGAATTACTCTTTTATAAAAAATATACTCCCTCTCAAAGTACTCTTTTATATTTTGTATAATCACACTGGACGGACTCGTTTATAAAAAATATACTCCCTCTCAAAGTACTCTTTTATATTGAATATAGTCACACAAGAGGTACTCTTTTATAAAAAATATACTCCCTCTCAATGTACTCTTTTATGCTGAATATAATCACACAAGAAGTACTCTTAAATAAAAAATATACTCCCTCTCAATGTACTCTTTTATATTGAACATAATCACAAGGGAAGTACTATTTTATTAAAAATATACTCCCTCTCAAAGTACTATTTTATATTGAATATAATCACACAGGATATACTCATTTATAAAAAATATACTCCCTCTAAATGTACTCTTTTATATTGAATATAATCACACTGGAAGTACTCTTTTATAAAAAAAATACTCTCTATCAAATTACTCTTTTATATTGAATATAATCACACTGGAACTACTCTTTTATTTTTAATATAATCAAACAGGAAGTACTCTTTTATTAAAAAAATAGAACCTCTCAAAGTACTCTTTTATACTGAATATAATCACACTGGAAGTACTCTTTTCTAAAAAATATACTCCCTCTCAAATTACTCTTTCATATTGAATATAATCACACTGGAAATACTCTTTTATTTTTAATATAATCACACAGGAAGTACTCTTTTATAAAAAATATATACCCTCTCAAGGTACTCTTTTATATTGAATATAATCACACTGGAAGTACTCTTTATAGAAAATATACACCCTCGCAAAATACTCTTTAAATTGAATATAATCACACTGGAAGTACTCTTTTATAAAAATATACTCCCTCTCAAAGTACTCATTTATATTGAATATAATCACACTGGAAGTACTCTTTTATAAAAAATATAGACCCTTTCAAAGTACTCTTTTATACTCAATATAATCACACAGGAAGTACTATTTTATAAAAAATATAGACCCTCTCAAAGTACTCTTTTATATTGAATATAATCACACTGGAAGTACCCTTTTATAAAAAATATACTCCCTCTCAAATTACTCTTTTATACTGAATATAATAACACTGGAACTACTCTTTTATAAAAAATATACTCCCTCTCAAAGTACTCTTTTATACTGAATATAATCACACAGGAAGTACTCTTTTATGTAAAATATACTTCCTCTCAAAGCACTCTTTTATAATCATTATAATCACACTGGAATTACTCTTTTATATTTAATATAATCACACAGGAAGTACTCTTTTATAAAAAATACACTCTCTCTCAATGTACTCTTTTATATTGAATATAATCACACTGGAATTACTCTTTTATAAAAAATATACTCCCTCTCAAAGTACTCATTTATATTGAATATAATCACACTGGAACTACTCTTTTATTTTTAATATAATCACAAAGGAAGTACTCTTTTATAAAAAACATAGACCCTCTCAAAGTACTCTTTTATATTGAAGATAATCACACGGGAAATACTCTTTTATAAAAAATATACTCCATCTGAAACTACTCTTTTATACTGAATATAATCACACTTGAATTACTATTTTATAAAAAATATACTCCCTCTCAATGTACTCTTTTATATTGAATATAATCACACTGGAATTACTCTTTTATAAAAAATATACTCCCTCTCAATGTACTCTTTTCTATTGAATATAATCACACTAGAAGTACTCTTTTAATAAAAATATACTCCCTCTCAAAGAACTCTTTTATATTGAATATAATCACACTGGAAGGACTCTTTTCTAAAAAATATACTCCCTCTCAAAGGACTCTTGTATATTGAATATAATTACAGAGGAAGTACTCTTTTATATAAAATATACTCCCTCTCAATGTACTCTTTTATACTGAATATAATCACACAGGAAGTATTCTTTTATAAAAAATATACTCCCTCTCAAAGTACTCTTTTATAGTGAATATAATCACACTGGAACTACTCTTTTATTTTTAATATAATCACACAGGAAGTACTCTTTTATAAAATAAAACAGACCCTCTCAAAGTACTCTTTTATATTGAATATAATCACACTGGAAGTACTCTTTTATAAAAAATATTCTCCCTCTCAAAGTACTCTTTTATATTGAATATAATCACACAGGAATTACTCTTTTATATTTAATATAATCACACAGGATTTACTCTTTTATAAAAAATATAGACCCTCTCAAAGTAATCTTTTATACTGAATATAATCACACTGGAAGTACTCTTTTATAAAAAATATACTCCCTCTCAAAGTACTCTTTTATATTGAATATAATCACAGTGGAACTACTTTTTTATTTTTAGTATAATCACACAGGAATTAATCTACTATAAAAATCACAGAACCTATCAAAGTAGTTTTTTATATTGAATATAACCACACCGGATGTACTCTATTTTAAAAAATATACTCCCTCTCAATGTACTCTTTATAGTGAACATAATCACACAGGAAGTACTCTTTTATAAAAAATATACTCCCTCTCAAAGTACTCTTTTATACTGAATATAATCACACTGGAAGCACTCTTTTATAAAAAATATACTCCCTCTCAAGTACTCTTTTTTATTTATTATAATCACACTGGAACTACTCTTTTATTTTTAATATAATCACACAGGAAGTACTCTATTATAAAAAACATAGACCCTCTCAAAGTAGTCGTTTATATTCAATATAACCACTCTGGATATTCTCTATTATAAAAATAATACTCCCTCTCAATGTACTCTTTTATATTGAATTTAATCACACAGGAAGTACTCTTTTATAAAAAATATACTCCCTCTCAAAGTACTCTTTTATACTGAATATAATCTCACAGGATGTACTCTTTTATAAAAAATATAGACCCTCTCAATGTACTCTTTTATATTGAATATAATCACACTGGAAGTACTCTTTTATAAAAAATATACTCCCTCTCAAAGAACTCTTTTATATTGAATATAATCACACTGGAATACTCTTTTATATAAAATGTACTCCCTCTCAAAGTACTCTTTTATATTGAATATAATCACACTGGAAGAACCCTTTATAAAAAATATATTCCCTCTCAAAGTACTCGTTTATATTGAATATAATCAAACAGGAGGTACTCTTTTATAAAAAATGTACTCCCTCTCAATGTACTCTTTTATATTGAATATAATCACACTGGAAGTACTCTTTTATAAAAAATATATTCCCTCTCAAATTACTCTTTTATAGTGAATATAATCACACTGGAACTACGCTTTTATTTTCAATATAATCACACAGGAAGTACTCTTGTATAAAAAACATAGACCCTCTCAAAGTACTCCTTTATATTGAATATAACCACACTGGATGTACTCTATTATAAAAAAAAACCCTCCCTCTCTATGTACTCATTTATACTGAATATAATCACACTGGAAGTACTCTTTTATAAAAAATATACTCCCTCTCAATGTACTCCTTTATATTGAATATAATCACACTGGAATTACTATTATATTTTAAATATAATCTCCCAGGAAGTGCTCTATTATAAAAAACATAGAACCTCACAAAGTACTCTTTTATATTGAATATAACCACACTGGATGTACTCTATTATAAAAAGTATACTCCCTCTCATTGTACTCTTTTATACTGAATATAATCACACTGGAAGTACTCTTTTAAAAAAAATATACTCCCTCTCAAAGTACTCTTTTATATTGAATATAATCACACTGGAACTACTCTTTTATTTTTAATATAATCACACAGGAAGAAGTCTTTTATGAAAAATATAGACCGTCTCAAAGTTCTCTTTTATATTGAATATAATCACACAGGAATTACTCTTTTATAAAAAATATACTCCCTCTCAATGTACTCTTCTATATTGAATATAATCACACTGGAAGTACTCTTTAATAAAAAATATACTCCCTCTCAAAGTACTCTTTTATACTGAATATAATGACACAGGAAGTTCTGTTTTATAAAAAATATACTCACTCTAAAAGTACTCTTTTATACTGAATGTAATCACACATGAAGTACTCTTTTTTGAAAAATATACTCCGTCTCAAGGTACTCTTTTATACTGAATATAATCACACTGGAAGTACTCTTTTATAAAAAATATACTCCCTCTCAATGTACTCTTCTATATTGAATATAATCACATTGGAAGTACTCTTTAATAAAAAATATAGACCCTCTCAAAGTACTCTTTTATATTGATTATAACCATACAGGATGTACTCTATTATAAAAAATATACTCCCTCTCAAAGTACTTTTTTATACTGAATATAATCACACGGGAAGTACTCTTTAAAAAAAAAAAATTCCTCTCAAAGTACTCTTTTATACTGAATATAATCACAAAGGATGTACTCTTTTATAAAATATATACTCCCTCTCAATCTACTCTTTTATATTGAATATAATCACACTGGAACTACTCTTTTATAAAAAATATACCCCCTCTCAAAGTACTCTTTTATGCTGAATATAATCACAGAGGAAGTACTCTTTTATAAAAAATATACTCCCTCTCAAAGTACTCTTTTATCGTGAATATAATCACACAGGAAGTACTCTTTTATAAAAAATATACTCCCTCCCAAAGTATTCTTTTATATTGAATATAATGACACTGGAACTACTCTTTTATTTTTAATGTATTCACACAGGAATTACTCATTATAAAAAATATAGACCCTCTCAAAGTACTCTTTTATATTGAATATATTCACACTGGAAGTACTCTTTTATAAAAAATATACTCCCTCTCAAAGTACTCTTTTATACTGAGTATAATGACACAGGAAGTTCTCATTTATAAAAAATATACTCACTCTCAAAGTACTCTTTTATTCTGAATGTAATCACACAGGAAGTACTCTTTTATAAAAAATATACTCCCTCTCAATGTACTCTTTTATATTGAATATAATCACACAGTAAGTACTCTTTTATAAAAAATATACTCCCTCTCAAAGAACTCTTTTATATTGAATATAATCACACTGGAAGTACTCTTTTATAAGAAATATACTGCCTCTCAAAGTACTATTTTATACTGAATATGATCACACAGGAAGTACTGTTTTATAAAAAATATACTCCCTCTCAAAGTACTCTTTTATACTGAATATAATCACACAGGATATACTTTTTATAAAAAAGATACTCCCTCTCAAAGTACTCTTTTATACTGAATATAATCACACAGGAAGTACTCTTTTATAAAAAATATACTCCCTCTCACAGTACTCTTTTATATGGAATATAATCACACTGGATCTACTCTTTTATTTTTAATATAATCACAGAGGAAGGACTCTATTATAAAAAACATAGAGCCTCTCAAAGTACTCTTTTATATTGAATATAACCACACTGGATGTACTCTATTATTCAAAATATATTCCCTCTCAATGTACTCTTTTATACTGAATATGATCAAACTGGAAGTACTCTTTTATAGAAAATATACTACCTCTCAAATTACAATTTTATATTGAATATAATCACACTGGAACTATTCTTTTTTTTTTAATATACTCAAACAGGAGGTACTCTTTTATAAAAAATATAGACCCTCTCAAACTACTCTTTTATATTGAATATAACCATACAGGATGTACTCTATTATAAAAAATATACTTCCTCTCAATGTACTTTTTTATACTGAATATAATCACACTGGAAGTACTCTTTTAAAAAAAATATACTCCCTATCAAAGTACTCTTTTATATTGAAAATAATCACACTGGAAGTACTCTTTTATAAAAAATATACTCCCTCTCAAAATACTCTTTTATATTGAATATAATCACACTGGAAGTACTCTTTTATAAAAAATATACGCCCTCTCAAAGTACTCTTTTATACTGATTATATTCACACAGGAAGTACTCTTTTATAACAAATATACTCCCTCTCAAAGTACTCTTTTTTATTGAATATAATCACACTGGAACCACTCTTTTATATTTAATATAATCACACAGGAAGTACTCCTTTGTAAGAAACATAGACCCTCTTGAAGTACTCTTTTATACTGAATATAATCACACAGGAACTACTCTTTTATAAAAAATATACTCCCTCTCAAAGTACTCTTTTATACTGAATATAATCACACTGGAAGTCCTCTTTTATAAAAAATATACTCCCTTTAAAAGTACTCTTTTATACTGAATATAATCACACTGAAAGTACTTTTTTATACAAAATATACTCCCTCTCAATGTTTTCTTTTATATTGAATATAATCACACTGCAAGTACTCTATTATAAAAAATATACTCCCTCTCAAAGTACTCTTTTATACTGAATATAATCACACTGGAAGTACTCTTTTATAAAAAAGATACTCCCTCTCAAAGTACTCTTTTATACTGAATATAATCACACAGGAAGTACTGTTTTATAAAAAATATACTCCCTCTCAATGTACTCTTTTATATTGAATAAAATCACACTGTAATTACTCTTTTATAAAAAATATACTCCCTCTCAAAGTATTCTTTTATATTGAATATAATCACACTGGAACTACTCTTTTATTTTTAATATAATCTCACAGGAAGTACTCATTATAAAAAATATAGACCCTCTCAAAGCACTCTTTTATATTGAATATAATCACACTGGAAGTACTCTATTATAAAAGATATACTCCATCTCAAAGTACTCTTTTATACTGAATATAATCACACAGGAAGTACTCTTTTATAAAAAAGATATTCCGTCACAAAGTACTCTTTTATACTGAATATAATCACACAGGAAGTACTCTTTTATAAAAAATATACTCCCTCTCAAGGTACTCTTTTATACTGAATATAATCAAACAGGAATTACACTTTTATAAAAAATATACTCACTATCAATGTACTCTTTTATACTGAATATAATCACACTGGAAGTACTCATTTATAAATATATACTCCCTCTCAAAGTACTGTTTTATATTGAATATAATCACACTGGATCTACTCTTTTATTTTTAATATAATCACACAGGAACTACTCTTTCATAAAAAATATAGACCCTCTCAAAGTACTCTTTTATATTGAAAATAATCACACTGGATGTACTCTTTTATAAAAAATATACTCCCTCACAAAGTACTCTTTTATACTGAATATAATCACACTGGAATTAATCTTTATAAAAAATATACTCCCTCTCAAAGTACTCTTTTATACTGAATATAATGACACAGGAAGTTCTCTTTTATAAAAAATATACTCACTCTCAAAGTACTCTTTTATACTGAATGTAATCACAGATGAAGTACTCTTTCTTAAAAAATATACTCCCTCTCAATGTACTCTTTTATACTGAATATAATCACACTGGAAGTACTCTTTTATAAAAAATATACTCCCCCTCAAATTACTCTTTTATATTGAATATAATCACACTGGAACTACTCTTTTACTTTTAATATACTCACACAGGAGGTACTCTTTTATAAAAAATATAGACCCTCTCAAAGTACTCTTTTATATTGAATATAACCATACAGGATGTACTCTATTATAAAAAATATACTCCCTCTCAAAGTACTTTTTTATACTGAATATAATCACACTGGAAGTACTCTTTTATAAAAAAAAACTCCCTCTCAAAGTACTCTTTTATACTGAATATAATCACAAAGGATGTACTCTTTTATAAAATATATACTCCCTCTCAATCTACTCTTTTATATTGAATATAATCACACTGGAACTACTCTTTTATAAAAAATATACTCCCTCTCAAAGTACTCCTTTATACTTAATATAATCACACAGGAAGTACTCTTTTATAAAAAATATACTCCCTCTCAAAGTACTCTTTTATACTGAATATAATCAAACTGGAATTACACTTTTATAAAAAATATACTCACTATCAATGAACTCTTTTATAATGAATATAATCACACTGGAAGTACTCATTTATAAAAAATATACTGCCTCTCACAGTACTGTTTTATCTTGAATATAATTACACTGGAACTACTCTTTTATTTTTAATGTAATCACACAGGAACTACTCTTTTATAAAAAATATAGACCCTCACAAAGTACTCTTTTATATTGAATATAGTCACACTGGATGTACTCTTTCATAAAAAATATATTCCCTCTCAAACTACTCTTTTATACTGAATATAATCACACAGGAATTACTCTTTTATAAAAAATATATTCCCTCACAAAGTACTCTTTTATACTGAATACAATCACACTGGAATTAATCTTTTATAAAAAATATGCTCCCTCTCAAAGTACTCTTTTATACTGAATATAATGACACAGGATGTTCTCTTTTATAAAAAATATACTCACTCTCACAGTACTCTTTTATACTGAATGTAATCACAGATGAAGTACTCTTTCTTAAAATATATACTCCCTCTCAATGTACTCTTTTATACTGAATATAATCACACTGGAAGTACTCTTTTATAAAAATATACTCCCTCTCAAATTACTCTTTTATATTGAATATAATCACACTGGAACTACTCTTTTACTTTCAATATACTCACACAGGAGGTACTCTTTTATAAAAATATAGACCCTCTCAAAGTACTCTTTTATATTGAATATAACCATACAGGATGTACTCTATTATAAAAAATATACTCCCTCTCAATGTACTCTTTTATACTGAATATAATCACACTGGAAGTACTCTTTTATAAAAAATATACTCCCTCTAAAATACTCTTTTATACTGGTTATAATCACACAGGAAGTACTCTTTTATAAAAAATATACTCCCTCTCAATGTAGTCTTTTACATTGAATATAATCACACTGGATGTACTCCTTAATAAAAAATATACTCCCTCTCAAAGTACTCTTTTATATTGAATATAACCACACTGGAACTACTCTTTTATTTTTAATATACTCACACAGGAAGTACTCTATTATAAAAAACATAGACCCTCTCAAAGTACTCTTTTATAGAGAATATAATCACACTGGAAGTACTCTTTTATAAAAAATATACTCCCTCTCAAATGACTCTTTTATATTCAATATAATCACACTGGAACAACTCTTTTATTTTTAATATAATCACACAGGAAGGAATCTATTATAAAAAACACAGACCCACTGAAAGTACTCTTTTATGTTGAATATAACCACACTGCATGTACTCTATTATAAAAAATATACTCCCTTTCAATTTACTCTTTTATACTGAATATAATCACACTGGAATAATCTTTTATAAAAAATATACTCTCTCTCATAGTACTCTTTTATACTGAATATAATCACACAGGAAGTACTATTTTATTAAAAAATATACTCCCTCTCAATGTACTCTTTTATATTGAATATAATGACAGTGGAAGTACTCTTTTATAAAAAATATACTCCCTCTCAATGTACTCTTTTATACTGAATATAATCACACTGGAAGTACTCTTTTATAAAAATATACTCCCTCTCAAAGTACTCTTCTGTATTGAATATAATCACACTGGAACTACTCTTTTATTTTTAATATAATCACACAGGAAGTACTCTTTTATAAAAAATATACTCCCTCTCAAACTACTTTTTTATATTGAATATAATCACACTGGAAGTACTCTTTTACAAAAAATATACTCCCTCTCAAAGTACTCTTTTATATTGAATATAATCACACTGGAACTACTATTTTATTTTTAATGTAATCACATAGGAAGTACTATTTAAAAAAAAATAGAGACCCTCTCAAAGTACTCTTTTATATTGAATATAATCACACTGGAATTACTCTTTTATAAAAAATATACTCCCTCTCAAATTACTCTTTTATACTGAATATAATCACACTAGAAGTATTCTTTTATAAAAAATATACTCCCTCTCAAAGTACTCTTTTATACTGAATATCATCACACAGGAATTACTCTTTTATAAAAAATATACTGTCTCTCAAAGTACTCTTTTATACTGAATATAATCACACAGGAAGTACACTTTTATAAAAAATATACTCCCTCTCAATGTATTCTTTTATATTGAATATAATCACACTGGAAGTACTCCTTTATTAAAAATATACTCTCCCTCAATGTACTCTTTTATATTGATTATAATCACTCTGGAACTACTCTTTTATTTTTAATATAATGACACAGGAAGTACTCTTTTATAAAAAATATAGACCCTCTCAAAGTAGTCATTCATATTGAATATAATCACACTGGACTTACTCTTTTATAAAAAATATACTCCCTCTCAAAGTACTCTTTTATATTGAATATAATCACACTGGATCTACTCTTTTATTTTTAATATAATCACACAGGAAGTACTCTATTATAAAAAACATAGACCCTCTCAAAGTACTCTTTTATATTGAATGTAACCACACTGAATGTACTCTATTATAAAAAATATAGTTCCTCTCAATGTACTCTTTTATATTGAACATAATCACACAGGAAGTACTCTTTTATAAAAAATACGCTTCCTCTCAAAGTACTCTTTTATACTGAATATAAACTCACTGGAAGTACTCTTTTATAAAAAATATACTCCCTCTAAAATTACTCTTTTATATTGAATATACTCACACTGGAACTGCTCTTTTATTTTTAATCTAATCACACAGGAAGTACTCTATTATAAAAAACATAGACACTCTCAAAGTAGTCTTTTATATTGAATGTAACCACTCTGAAAGTACTCTACTATAAAAAATATACACACTCTCAAGGCGCTCTTTTATACTGTATATAATCACACAGGAAGTACCCTTTTATAAAAAATATACTCCCTCTCAAAGTACTCTTTTATACTGAATATAATGACACAGGAAGTACTATTTTATAAAAAATATAGACCCTCTCAAAGTACTCTTTTATATTGAATATAATCACACTGGAAGTACTCTTTTATAAAAAATATACTCCCTCTCAAACTACTCTTTTATATTGAGTATAATCACACTGGAAGGACTCTTTTATAAAAAATATACTCCCTCTCAAAGTACTCTTTTATATTGAATATAGTCACACAAGAAGTACTCTTTTATAAAAAATATACTGCCTCTCAATGTACTCTTTTATGCTGAATATAATCACACAGGAAGTACTCTTTTATAAAAAATATACTCCCTCTCAATGTACTCTTTTATATTGAACATAATCACACTGGAATTACTATTTTATTAAAAATATACTCCCTCTCAAAGTACTATTTCATATTGAATATAATCACACTGGAAGTACTCTTTTATAAAAAATATACTCCCTCTCAAAATATTCTTTTATACTGATTATAATCACACAGGAAGTACTCTTTTGTAAAAAATACACTCCCTCTAAATGTACTCTTTTATATTGAATATAATCACATTGGAAGTACTCTTTGAAAAAAAAAATACTCTCTCTCAAATTACTATTTTATATTGAATATAATCACACTGGAACTACTCTTTATTTTTAATGTAATCAAACAGGAATTACTCTTTTATTAAAAAAAATAGACTCTCACAAAGTACTCTTTTATACTGAATATAATCACACTGGAAGTACTCTTTTCTAAAAAATATACTCCCTCTCAAAGTACTCTTTTATATTGAATATAATCACACTGGAACTACTCTTTTATTTTTAATATAATCACACATTATGGATTCCATTATAAAAAACATGGACGCACTCAAAGGACTCTTTTATATTGAATATAACCACACTAGATGTACTCTATCATAAAAAATATACTCCCTCTCAATGTACTCTATTATACTGAATATACTAACTCTGGAAGTAATCTTTTATGAAAAATATACGCTCTCTCAAAGTACTCTTTTATACTGAATATAATCACACAGGAAGTACTCCTTTATAAAAAATATACTCCCTCTCAATGTACCTTTTATACTGAATATAATCACACTGGAAGTACTCTTTTATAGAAAATATACTCCCTCTCAAAGTACTCTTCTGTATTGAATATAATCATACTGGAACTGCTCTTTTATTTTTAATATAATCACACAGGAAGTACTCTTTTATAAAAAATATAGACCCTCTGAAGGTACTCTTTTATATTGAATATAATCACACTGGAAGTACTCTTTATAAAAAATATACTCCCTCTCAAAGTACTCTTTTATATTGAATATAATCACACTGGAAGTACTCTTTTATAAAAAATATACTCCCTCTCAAAGTACTCATTTATATTGAACATAATCACACTGGAAGTACTCTATTATAAAAAATATAGACCCTATCAAAGTACTCTTTTATACTGAATATAATCACACTGGAATTACTCTTTTATAAAA
Source organism: Aotus nancymaae (assembly GCF_030222135.1). Lineage (NCBI taxonomy): Eukaryota > Metazoa > Chordata > Mammalia > Primates > Aotidae > Aotus > Aotus nancymaae. Next base: position 36,677 of record NW_026989421.1, read on the forward strand.
AATATACTCCCTCTCAAAGTACTCTTTTATATTGAATATAATCACACTGGAAGTACTCTTTTATAAAAAATATACTCCCTCTCAAAGTACTCTTTTGCATTGAATATAATCACAATGGAACTACTATTTTATTTTTAATATAATCACACAGGATGTACTATTTTATAAAAAATATAGACCCTCTCAAACTACTGTTTTATATTGAATATAATCACACTGGAAGTACTGTTTTATAAAAAATATACTCCCTCTCAAATTACTCTTTTATACTGAATATAATCACACTTGAAGTACTCTTTTATAAAAAATATACTCCCTCTCAAAGTACTCTTTAATATTGAATATAATCACACTGGAAGTTCTCTTTTATAAAAAATATACTCCCTCTCAAAGTACTTTTTTATACTGAATATAATCACACTGGAAGTACTCTTGTATAAAAAATATATTCCCTCTCAAAGTACTCTTTTCTATTGAATATAATCACAAAGGAAGTACTCTTTTATAAAATATATACTCCCTCTCAATCTATTCTTTTATATTGAATATAATCACACTGGAAGTACTCTTTTATAAAAAATATACCCCCTCTCAAAGTACTCTTTTATACTGAATATAATCACACAGGAAGTACTCTTTTATAAAAAATATACTCTCTCTCAAAGTACTCTTTTATCGTGAATATAATCACACAGGAAGTTCTCTTTTATAAAAAATATACTCCCTCTCAATGTACTCTTTTATATTGAATAAAATCACACTGTAATTACTCTTTTATAAAAAATATACTCCTTCTCAAAGTATTCTTTTATATTGAATATAATCACACTGGAACTACTCTTTTATTTTTAATATAATCTCACAGGAAGTACTCATTATAAAAAATATAGACCCTCTCAAAGCACTCTTTTATATTGAATATAATCACACTGGAAGTACTCTATTATAAAAAATATACTCCCTCTCAAAATACTATTTTATACTGAATATAATCAAACAGGAAGCACTCTTTTATAAAAAAGATATTCCCTCACAAATTACTCTTTTATACTGGATATAATCACACAGGAAGTACTCTTTTATAAAAAATATACTCCCTCTCAAAATACTATTTTATACTGAATATAATCAAACTGGAATTACACTTTTATAAAAAATATACTCACTATCAATGAACTCTTTTATAATGAATATAATCACACTGGAAGTACTCATTTATAAAAAATATACTCCCTCTCACAGTACTGTTTTATCTTGAATATAATTACACTGGAACTACTCTTTTATTTTTAATATAATCACACAGGAACTACTCTTTTATAAAAAATATAGACCCTCACAAAGTACTCTTTTATATTGAATATAGTCACACTGGATGTACTCTTTCATAAAAAATATATTCCCTCTCAAACTACTCTTTTATACTGAATATAATCACACAGGAATTACTCTTTTATAAAAAATATATTCCCTCACAAAGTACTCTTTTATACTGAATATAATCACACTGGAATTAATCTTTTATAAAAAATATACTCCCTCTCAAAGTACTCTTTTATACTGAATATAATGACACAGGATGTTCTCTTTTATAAAAAATATACTCACTCTCAAAGTACTCTTTTATACTGAATGTAATCACAGATGAAGTACTCTTTCTTAAAATATATACTCCCTCTCAATGTACTCTTTTATACTGAATATAATCACACTGGAAGTACTCTTTTATAAAAATATACTCCCTCTCAAATTAGTATTTATATTGAATATAATCACACTGGAACTACTCTTTTACTTTCAATATACTCACACAGGAGGTACTCTTTTATAAAAAATATAGAACCTCTCAAAGTACTCTTTTATATTCAATATAACCATACAGGATGTACTCCATTATAAAAAATATACTCCCTCTCAATGTACTCTTTTATACTGAATACAATCACACTGGAAGTACTCTTTTATAAAAAATATACTCCCTCTCAAAATACTCTTTTATACTGGTTATAATCACACAGGAAGTACTCTTTTATGAAAAATATACTCCCTCTCAAAGTACTCTTTTATACTGAATATTATCACACAGGATACACTCTTTTATAAAAAATATACTCCCTCTAAATGTACTCTTTTATATTGAATATAATCACACTGGAAGTACTCTTTTATAAAAAATATATTCTCTCTCAAAGTACTCTTTTATACTGAATAGAATCACACAGGAAGTTCTCTTTTATAAAAAATATACTCCCTCTCAATGTACTCTTTTATACTGAATATAGTCACACAGGAAGTACTCTTTTATAAAAAATATACTCCCTCTCAATGTACTCTTTTATACTGAATATAATCACAGTGGAAGTACTCCTTTATAAATAATATACTCCCTCTCAAAGTACTCTTTTTATATTGAATATAATCACACTGGAACTACTCTTTTATTTTTAATTTAATCACACAGGAAGTACTCTTTTATAAAAAATATAGACCCTCTCAAAGTACTCTTTTATATTGAATATAATCACACTGGAACTACTATTTTATTTTTAATATAATCACATAGGAAGTAATATTTAAAAAAAAATAGAGACCCTCTCAAAGTACTCTTTTATATTGAATATAATCACACTGGAATTACTCTTTTATAAAAAATATACTCCCTCTCAAATTACTCTTTTATATTGAATAAAATCACACTGTAATTACTCTTTTATAAAAAATATACTCCCTCTCAAAGTACTCTTTTATACTGAATATCATCACACAGGAATTACTCTTTTATAAAAAATATACTGTCTCTCAAAGTACTCTTTTATACTGAATATAATCACACAGGAAATACACTTTTATAAAAAATATACTCCCTCTCAATGTATTCTTTTATATTGAATATAATCACACTGGAAGTACTCCTTTATTAAAAATATACTCTCCCTCAATGTACTCTTTTATATTGAATATAATCACTCTGGAACTACTCTTTTATTTTTAATATAATGACACAGGAAGTACTCTTTTATAAAAAATATAGACCCTCTCAAAGTAGTCATTCATATTGAATATAATCACACTGGACTTACTCTTTTATAAAAAATATACTCCCTCTCAAAGTACTCTTTTTTATTGAATATAATCACACTGGATCTCCTCTTTTATTTTTAATATAATCACACAGGAAGTACTCTATTATAAAAAACATAGACCCTCTCAAAGCACTCTTTTATATTGAATGTAACCACACTGAATGTACTCTATTATAAAAAATATACTTCCTCTCAATGTACTCTTTTATATTGAACATAATCACACAGGAAGTACTCTTTTATAAAAACTACGCTTCCTCTCAAAGTACTCTTTTATACTGAATATAAACTCACTGGAAGTACTCTTTTATAAAAAATATACTCCCTCTAAAATTACTCTTTTATATTGAATATAATCACACTGGAACTGCTCTTTTATTTTTAATCTAATCACACAGGAAGTACTCTATTATAAAAAACATAGACACTCTCAAAGTAGTCTTTTATATTGAATGTAACCACTCTGAAAGTACTCTATTATAAAAAATATACACACTTTCAAGGCGCTCTTTTATACTTTATATAATCACACAGGAATTACCCTTTTATAAAAAATATACTCCCTCTCAAAGTACTCTTTTATACTGAATATAATGACACAGGAAGTACTATTTTATAAAAAATATAGACCCTCTCAAAGTACTCTTTTATATTGAATATAATCACACTGGAAGTACTCTTTTATAAAAAATATACTCCCTCTCAAACTACTCTTTTATATTGAGTATAATCACACTGGAAGGACTCTTTTATAAAAAATATACTCCCTCTCAAAGTACTCTTTTATATTGAATATAGTCACACAAGAAGTACTCTTTTATAAAAAAATATACTGCCTCTCAATGTACTCTTTTATGCTGAATATAATCACACAGGAAGTACTCTTTTATAAAAAATATACTCCCTCTCAATGTACTCTTTTATATTGAACATAATCACACTGGAATTACTATTTTATTAAAAATATACTCCCTCTCAAAGTACTATTTCATATTGAATATAATCACACTGGAAGTACTCTTTTATAAAAAATATACTCCCTCTCAAAATACTCTTTTATACTGATTATAATCACACAGGAAGTACTCTTTTGTAAAAAATACACTCCCTCTAAATGTACTCTTTTATATTGAATATAATCACATTGGAAGTACTCTTTGAAAAAAAAAATACTCTCTCTCAAATTACTATTTTATATTGAATATAATCACACTGGAACTACTCTTTATTTTTAATGTAATCAAACAGGAATTACTCTTTTATTAAAAAAAATAGACTCTCACAAAGTACTCTTTTATACTGAATATAATCACACTGGAAGTACTCTTTTCTAAAAAATATACTCCCTCTCAAAGTACTCTTTTATATTGAATATAATCACACTGGAACTACTCTTTTATTTTTAATATAATCACACATTATGGATTCCATTATAAAAAACATGGACGCACTCAAAGGACTCTTTTATATTGAATATAACCACACTAGATGTACTCTATCATAAAAAATATACTCCCTCTCAATGTACTCTATTATACTGAATATACTAACTCTGGAAGTAATCTTTTATGAAAAATATACGCTCTCTCAAAGTACTCTTTTATACTGAATATAATCACACAGGAAGTACTCCTTTATAAAAAATATACTCCCTCTCAATGTACCTTTTATACTGAATATAATCACACTGGAAGTACTCTTTTATAGAAAATATACTCCCTCTCAAAGTACTCTTCTGTATTGAATATAATCATACTGGAACTGCTCTTTTATTTTTAATATAATCACACAGGAAGTACTCTTTTATAAAAAATATAGACCCTCTGAAGGTACTCTTTTATATTGAATATAATCACACTGGAAGTACTCTTTATAAAAAATATACTCCCTCTCAAAGTACTCTTTTATATTGAATATAATCACACTGGAAGTACTCTTTTATAAAAAATATACTCCCTCTCAAAGTACTCATTTATATTGAACATAATCACACTGGAAGTACTCTATTATAAAAAATATAGACCCTATCAAAGTACTCTTTTATACTGAATATAATCACACTGGAATTACTCTTTTATAAAAAATATACTCCCTCTCAAAGTACTCTTTTATATTGAATATAATCACACTGGAAGTACTCTTTTATAAAAAATATACTCCCTCTCAAAGTACTCTTTTGCATTGAATATAATCACAATGGAACTACTATTTTATTTTTAATATAATCACACAGGATGTACTATTTTATAAAAAATATAGACCCTCTCAAACTACTGTTTTATATTGAATATAATCACACTGGAAGTACTGTTTTATAAAAAATATACTCCCTCTCAAATTACTCTTTTATACTGAATATAATCACACTTGAAGTACTCTTTTATAAAAAATATACTCCCTCTCAAAGTACTCTTTAATATTGAATATAATCACACTGGAAGTTCTCTTTTATAAAAAATATACTCCCTCTCAAAGTACTTTTTTATACTGAATATAATCACACTGGAAGTACTCTTGTATAAAAAATATATTCCCTCTCAAAGTACTCTTTTCTATTGAATATAATCACAAAGGAAGTACTCTTTTATAAAATATATACTCCCTCTCAATCTATTCTTTTATATTGAATATAATCACACTGGAAGTACTCTTTTATAAAAAATATACCCCCTCTCAAAGTACTCTTTTATACTGAATATAAACACACAGGAAGTACTCTTTTATAAAAAATATACTCTCTCTCAAAGTACTCTTTTATCGTGAATATAATCACACAGGAAGTTCTCTTTTATAAAAAATATACTCCCTCTCAATGTACTCTTTTATATTGAATAAAATCACACTGTAATTACTCTTTTATAAAAAATATACTCCTTCTCAAAGTATTCTTTTATATTGAATATAATCACACTGGAACTACTCTTTTATTTTTAATATAATCTCACAGGAAGTACTCATTATAAAAAATATAGACCCTCTCAAAGCACTCTTTTATATTGAATATAATCACACTGGAAGTACTCTATTATAAAAAATATACTCCCTCTCAAAATACTATTTTATACTGAATATAATCAAACAGGAAGCACTCTTTTATAAAAAAGATATTCCCTCACAAATTACTCTTTTATACTGGATATAATCACACAGGAAGTACTCTTTTATAAAAAATATACTCCCTCTCAAAATACTATTTTATACTGAATATAATCAAACTGGAATTACACTTTTATAAAAAATATACTCACTATCAATGAACTCTTTTATAATGAATATAATCACACTGGAAGTACTCATTTATAAAAAATATACTCCCTCTCACAGTACTGTTTTATCTTGAATATAATTACACTGGAACTACTCTTTTATTTTTAATATAATCACACAGGAACTACTCTTTTATAAAAAATATAGACCCTCACAAAGTACTCTTTTATATTGAATATAGTCACACTGGATGTACTCTTTCATAAAAAATATATTCCCTCTCAAACTACTCTTTTATACTGAATATAATCACACAGGAATTACTCTTTTATAAAAAATATATTCCCTCACAAAGTACTCTTTTATACTGAATATAATCACACTGGAATTAATCTTTTATAAAAAATATACTCCCTCTCAAAGTACTCTTTTATACTGAATATAATGACACAGGATGTTCTCTTTTATAAAAAATATACTCACTCTCAAAGTACTCTTTTATACTGAATGTAATCACAGATGAAGTACTCTTTCTTAAAATATATACTCCCTCTCAATGTACTCTTTTATACTGAATATAATCACACTGGAAGTACTCTTTTATAAAAATATACTCCCTCTCAAATTAGTATTTATATTGAATATAATCACACTGGAACTACTCTTTTACTTTCAATATACTCACACAGGAGGTACTCTTTTATAAAAAATATAGAACCTCTCAAAGTACTCTTTTATATTCAATATAACCATACAGGATGTACTCCATTATAAAAAATATACTCCCTCTCAATGTACTCTTTTATACTGAATACAATCACACTGGAAGTACTCTTTTATAAAAAATATACTCCCTCTCAAAATACTCTTTTATACTGGTTATAATCACACAGGAAGTACTCTTTTATGAAAAATATACTCCCTCTCAAAGTACTCTTTTATACTGAATATTATCACACAGGATACACTCTTTTATAAAAAATATACTCCCTCTAAATGTACTCTTTTATATTGAATATAATCACACTGGAAGTACTCTTTTATAAAAAATATATTCTCTCTCAAAGTACTCTTTTATACTGAATAGAATCACACAGGAAGTTCTCTTTTATAAAAAATATACTCCCTCTCAATGTACTCTTTTATACTGAATATAGTCACACAGGAAGTACTCTTTTATAAAAAATATACTCCCTCTCAATGTACTCTTTTATACTGAATATAATCACAGTGGAAGTACTCCTTTATAAATAATATACTCCCTCTCAAAGTACTCTTTTTATATTGAATATAATCACACTGGAACTACTCTTTTATTTTTAATTTAATCACACAGGAAGTACTCTTTTATAAAAAATATAGACCCTCTCAAAGTACTCTTTTATATTGAATATAATCACACTGGAACTACTATTTTATTTTTAATATAATCACATAGGAAGTAATATTTAAAAAAAAATAGAGACCCTCTCAAAGTACTCTTTTATATTGAATATAATCACACTGGAATTACTCTTTTATAAAAAATATACTCCCTCTCAAATTACTCTTTTATATTGAATAAAATCACACTGTAATTACTCTTTTATAAAAAATATACTCCCTCTCAAAGTACTCTTTTATACTGAATATCATCACACAGGAATTACTCTTTTATAAAAAATATACTGTCTCTCAAAGTACTCTTTTATACTGAATATAATCACACAGGAAATACACTTTTATAAAAAATATACTCCCTCTCAATGTATTCTTTTATATTGAATATAATCACACTGGAAGTACTCCTTTATTAAAAATATACTCTCCCTCAATGTACTCTTTTATATTGAATATAATCACTCTGGAACTACTCTTTTATTTTTAATATAATGACACAGGAAGTACTCTTTTATAAAAAATATAGACCCTCTCAAAGTAGTCATTCATATTGAATATAATCACACTGGACTTACTCTTTTATAAAAAATATACTCCCTCTCAAAGTACTCTTTTTTATTGAATATAATCACACTGGATCTCCTCTTTTATTTTTAATATAATCACACAGGAAGTACTCTATTATAAAAAACATAGACCCTCTCAAAGCACTCTTTTATATTGAATGTAACCACACTGAATGTACTCTATTATAAAAAATATACTTCCTCTCAATGTACTCTTTTATATTGAACATAATCACACAGGAAGTACTCTTTTATAAAAACTACGCTTCCTCTCAAAGTACTCTTTTATACTGAATATAAACTCACTGGAAGTACTCTTTTATAAAAAATATACTCCCTCTAAAATTACTCTTTTATATTGAATATAATCACACTGGAACTGCTCTTTTATTTTTAATCTAATCACACAGGAAGTACTCTATTATAAAAAACATAGACACTCTCAAAGTAGTCTTTTATATTGAATGTAACCACTCTGAAAGTACTCTATTATAAAAAATATACACACTTTCAAGGCGCTCTTTTATACTTTATATAATCACACAGGAATTACCCTTTTATAAAAAATATACTCCCTCTCAAAGTACTCTTTTATACTGAATATAATGACACAGGAAGTACTATTTTATAAAAAATATAGACCCTCTCAAAGTACTCTTTTATATTGAATATAATCACACTGGAAGTACTCTTTTATAAAAAATATACTCCCTCTCAAACTACTCTTTTATATTGAGTATAATCACACTGGAAGGACTCTTTTATAAAAAATATACTCCCTCTCAAAGTACTCTTTTATATTGAATATAGTCACACAAGAAGTACTCTTTTATAAAAAAATATACTGCCTCTCAATGTACTCTTTTATGCTGAATATAATCACACAGGAAGTACTCTTTTATAAAAAATATACTCCCTCTCAATGTACTCTTTTATATTGAACATAATCACACTGGAATTACTATTTTATTAAAAATATACTCCCTCTCAAAGTACTATTTCATATTGAATATAATCACACTGGAAGTACTCTTTTATAAAAAATATACTCCCTCTCAAAATACTCTTTTATACTGATTATAATCACACAGGAAGTACTCTTTTATAAAAAATATACTCCCTCTAAATGTACTCTTTTATATTGAATATAATCACACTGGAAGTACTCTTTGAAAAAAAAAATACTCTCTCTCAAATTACTCTTTTATATTGAATATAATCACACTGGAACTACTCTTTATTTTTAATGTAATCAAACAGGAATTACTCTTTTATTAAAAAAAATAGACTCTCACAAAGTACTCTTTTATACTGAATATAATCACACTGGAAGTACTCTTTTCTAAAAAATATACTCCCTCTCAAAGTACTCTTTTATATTGAATATAATCACACTGGAACTACTCTTTTATTTTTAATATAATCACACATTATGGATTCCATTATAAAAAACATGGACCCACTCAAAGGACTCTTTTATATTGAATATAACCACACTAGATGTACTCTATTATAAAAAATATACTCCCTCTCAATGTACTCTATTATACTGAATATACTAACTCTGGAAGTAATCTTTTATGAAAAATATACGCTCTCTCAAAGTACTTTTTTATACTGAATATAATCACACTGGAAGTACTCTTTTATAAAAAATATACTCCCTCTCAAAGTACTCTTTTATACTGAATATAATCACAAAGGAAGTACTCTTTTATAAAATATATACTCCCTCTCAATCTACTCTTTTATATTGAATATAATCACACTGGAACTACTCTTTTATAAAAAATATACCCCCTCTCAAAGTACTTTTTATACTGAATATAATCACACAGGAAGTACTCTTTTATAAAAAATATACTCCCTCTCAAAGTACTCTTTTATACTGAATATAGTCACACAGGAAGTACTCTTTTATAACAAATATACTCCCTCTCAAATTACTCTTTTATATTGAATATAATCACACTGGAACTACTCTTTTATATTTAATATAATCACACCGTATGTACTCCTTTATAAAAAACATAGACCATCTCACAGTACTCTTCTCTACTGAATATAATCACACAGGAAGTACTCTTTTATAAAAAATATACTCCCTCTCAAAGAACTCTTTTATATTGAATATAATCACACTGGAACTACTCTTTTGTATTTAATATATTCACACAGGAAGTACTCTTTTATAAAAAATATAGACCCTCACAATGTACTCTTTTATATTGAATATAATCACACTGGAAGTACTCTTTTATTAAAAATATACTCCATCTCAAAGTACTCTTTTATCGTGAATATAATCACAAAGGAATTACAGTTTTATAAAAAATATAATCCCTCTCAATGTCCTCTTTTATATTGAATATAATCACACTGCAAGTACTCTTTTATAAAAAATTTACTCCCTCTCAACATATTCTTTTATATTGAATATAATCACACTGGAACTACTCTTTTATTTTCAATATAATCACACAGGAAGTACTCTTTTATAAGAAATATAGACCCTCTCAAAGTACTCTTTTAAACTGAATATAATCACACTAGGAATACTTTTTTATAAAAAATATACTCCCTATCAATGTACTCTTTTATATTGAATATAATCACAGTGGACCTACTCTTTTTTTTAATATAATCACACAGGAGTACTCTTTTATAAAAAATATAGAACCTCTCATAGTACTCTTTTATATTGAATATAATCACATTGGATGTACTCTTTTATAAAAAATATACCCCTCTCAAAGTACTCTTTTATACTGAATATAATCACACTGGAATTACTCTTTTATAAAAAATATACTCCCTCTCAAAGTATTCTTTTATACTGAATATAATAACACAGGAAGTTCTCTTTTATAAAAAATATACTCACTCTCAAAGTACTCTTTTCTACTGAATGTAATCACACAGGAAGTACTATTTTATAACAAATATACTCCCTCTCAATGTACTATTTTATATTGAATATAATCACTCAGGAAGTACTCTTTCATTAAAAATATACTCCCTCTCAAAGTACTCTTTTATATTGAATATAATCACACTGGAAGTACTCTTTTATAAGAAATATACTGCCTCTCAAAGTACTCTTTTATACTGAATATAATCACACAGGAAATACTGTTTTATAAAAAATATACTCCCTCTCAAAGTACTCTTTTATACTGAATATAATCACACTGGAAATACTTTTTATAAAAAATATATTCCCTGTCAAAGTACTCTTTTGTACTGAATATAATCACACAGGAAGTACTGTTTTATAAAAAATATACTCCCTCTCAAACTACTCTTTTATACTGAATATAATCACACAGGAATTACTCTTTTATAAAAAATATACTACCTCTCAATGTACTCTTTTATATTGAATATAATCACACTGGAAGTACTCTATTATAAAAAATATACTCCCTCTCAAACTACTCTTTTATTCTGAATGTAATCACACAGGAAGTACTCTTTTATAAACAAGATACTCCCTCTCAAAGTACTCTTTTATACTGAATATAATTACACAGGAAATACTGTTTTATAAAAAAATATACTACCTATCAAACTACTCTTTTATACAGAATATAATCACAAAGGAATTACTCTTTTATAAAAAATATACTACGTCTCAATGTACTCTTCTATATTGAACATAATCACACTGGAAGTACTCTTTAATAAAAAATATACTCCCTCTCAAAGTACTCTTTTATACTGAATATAATGACACACGAAGTTCTCTTTTATAAAAAATATACTCACTCTCAAATTACTCCTTTATACTGAATGTAATCACACATGAAGTACTCTTTTTTGAAAAATATACTCCCTCTCAATGTACTCTTTTATATTGAATATAATCACACTGGAATTACTCTTTTTAAAAAATATACTCCCTATCAATGTACACTTTTATATTGAATATAATCACACTGGAAGTACTCTTTTATTTTTAATATAATCACACAGGAACTACTCTTCAATAAAAAATATAGACCCTCTCAAAGCACTCTTTTATATTGAATATAATCACACTGGAAGTACTCTATTATAAAAAATACACTCCCTTTCAAAGTACTCTTTTATACTGAATATAATCACACTGGGAGTACTCTTTTATAAAAAATATACTCCCTCTCAATGTACTCTTTTATACTGAATATAATCACAGTGGAACTACTCTTTTATTTTTAATATAATCACACAGGAAGTATTCTTTTATAGAAAATATAGACCCTCTCAAACTACTCTTTATATTGAATATAATCACACTGGAATTACTCTTTTATGGAAAATATACTCCCTCTCAAAGTACTCTTTTATACTGAACATAATCTCACAGGAAGTACTGTTTTATAAAAAATATATTCCCTCTCAAACTACACTTTTATACTGAATATAATCACACAGGAATTACTCTTTTATACAAAATATACTACCTCTCAATGTACTCTTCTATATTGAATAAAATCACACTGGAAGTACTCTTTAATAAAAATTATACTCCCTCTCAAAGTACTCTCTTATATTGAATATAAGCACACTGGAACTACTCTTTTATTTTAATATAATCACAAAGGAAGTACTCTTTTATAAAAAATATAGAACCTCTGAAAGTACTCTTTTATACTGAATATAATCACACTGGGAGTACTCTTATATAAAAAATATACTCCCTCTCAATGTACTCTTTTATATTTAATATAATCACACTGGAAGTACTCTTTTATAAAAAATATACTCCCTCTCAAAGTACTCTTTTATATTGAAGACAAGCACACTGGAACTACTGTTTTATTTTTAATATAATCACACAGGAAGTACTCTTTTATAAAAAATATAGACCCTCTGAAAGTACTCTTTTATACTGAATATAATCACACTGGGAGTACTCTTTTATAAAAAATATACTCCCTCTCAATGTACTCTTTTATATTGAATATAATCACACTGGAACTACTCTTATTTTTAATATAATCACACAGGAAGTACTCTTTTATAAAAAATATAGACCCTCTCAAAGTACTCTTTTATATTGAATATAATCACACTGGAATTACTCTTTTATGAAAAATATACTCCCTCTCAGATTACTCTTTTATATTGAATATAATCACATTGGAAGTACTCTTTTATAAAAATATACTCCCTCTCAAAGTTCTCTTTTATACAGAATATAACCACACAGGAAGTACTCATTTATAAAAAATATGCTCCCTCTCAAAGTACTCTTTTATACTGAATATAATCACACAGGAAGTACTCTTTTATAAAAAATATACTCCCTCTCAAACTGCTCTTTTATATTGAATATAATCACACTGGAACTACTCTTTTATTTTTAATATAATCACACAGGAAATACTCTTTTATTAAAAAATATAGACCCTCTCAAAGTACTCTTTTATATTGAATATAATCTCCCTGGAAGTACTCTTTAATAAAAAATATACTCTTTCTAAAACTACTCTTTTATATTGAAAATAATCACACTGGAACTACTCTTTTATTTTTAATATAATCACACAGGAACTACTCTTTTATAAAAAATATAGACCCTCTCAAGATACTCGTTTATATTGAGTATAATCACACTGGATGTACTCTTTTATAAAAAATATACTCCCTCTAAAAGTACTCTTTTATACTGAATATAATCAAACTGGAATTACTCATTTATAAAAAATATACTCCCTCTCAAAGTACTCTTTTATACTGAATATAATGACACAGGAAGTTCTCTTTAATAAAAAATATACTCCCTCTCAAAGTACTCTTTTATATTGAATATAATCACACTGGAACTACTCTTTTATATTTAATATATTCACACAGGAAGTACTCTTTTATAAAAAATATAGACCCTCTCAATGTACTCTTTTATTTTGAATATAATCACAAAGGAAGTACTCTTTTATGAAAAATATACTCCCTCTCAATGTACTCTTTTATATTGAATATAATCACACTGGAACTACTCTTTTATTTTTAATATAATCACACAGGAATTACTCTATTATTAAAAACATAAACCCTCTCAAAGAACTCTTTTATATTGAATATAACCACACTGGAATTTCTCTTTTATAAAAAATATACTCCCTCTCAAATACTTTTTTATACTGAATATAATGACACAGGAAGTTCTCTTTTTTAAAAAATATACTCACTCTCAAAGTACTCTTTTATACTGAATGTAATCACACAGGAAGTACTATTTTATAAAAAATATACTCCCTCTCAATGTACTCTTTTATATTGAATATAATTACACAGGAAGTACTCTTTCATAAAAAATATACTCCCTCTCAAAGTACTCTTTTATACTGAATATAATCACACTGGAAGTACTCTTTTATAAAAAAGATACTCCCTCTCAAAGTACTCTTTTATACTGAATATAATTACACAGGAAGTACTGTTTTATAAAAAATATACTACCTCTCAAACTACTCTTTTATACTGAATATAATCACATAGGAATTACTCTTTTATAAAAAATATACTCCCTCTAAATGTACTCTTCTATATTGAATATAATCACACTGGAAGTACTCTTTAATAAAAAATATACTCCCTCTCAAAGTACTCTTTTATACTGAATATAATGACACACGAAGTTCTCTTTTATAAAAAATATACTCACGCTCTATGTACTCTTTTATACTGAATGTAGTCACAAATGAAGTACTCTTTTTTGAAAAATGTACTCCCACTCAATGTACTCTTTTATACTGAATATAATCACACTGGAAGTACTCTTTTATAAAAAATATACTCCCTCTCAAATTACTCTTTTATATTGAATATAATCACACTGGAACTATTCTTTTTTTTTTAATATACTCACACAGGAGGTACTCTTTTATAAAATATATAGACCCTCTCAAAGTACTCTTTTATATTGAATATAACCATACAGGATGTACTCAATTATAAAAAATATACTTCCTCTCAATGTACTCTTTTATACTGAATATAATCACACTGGAAGTACTCTATTATAAAAAATATACTCCCTCTCAAAGTACTCTTTTATACTGAATATAATCACACTGGAGGTACTCTTTTATAAAAAATATACTCCCTCTCAAACTACTCTTTTATACTGAATATAATCATACTGGAACTCCTCTTTTATAAAAAATATACTCCCTCTCAAAGTACTCTTTTATACTGAATATAATCACACTGGAAGTACTCTTTTATAAAAAATATACTCCCTCTCAATGTACTCTTTTATATTGAATATAATCACCCTGGAAATACTCTTTTATAAAAAATATACTCCCTCTCAAACTACTGTTTTATATTGAATATAATCACCCTGGAATTACTCTTTTATTTTTAATATAATCACACAGGAGGTACTCTTTTACAAAAAATATACTCCCTCTCAAAGTACTCTTTTATATGGAATATAATCACACTGGAACTACTCTTTTATTTTTAATATAATCACAGAGGAAGGACTCTATTATAAAAAACATAGACCCTCTCAAAGTACTCTTTTATATTGAATATAACCACACTGGATGTACTCTATTATTCAAAATATACTCCCTCTCAATGTACTCTTTTATACTGAATATAATCAAACTGGAAGTACTCTTTTATAAAAAATATAATACCTCTCAAATTACACTTTTATATTGAATATAATCACACTGGAACTATTCTTTTTTTTTTAATATACTCACACTGGAGTTACTCTTTTATAAAAAATATAGACCCTCTCAAAGTACTCTTTTATATTGAATATAACCATACAGGATGTACTCCATTATAAAAAATATACTCCCTCTCAAAGTACTTTTTTATACTGAATATAATCACACTGGAAGTTTTCTTTTATAAAAAATATACTCCCTCTCAAAGTACTCTTTTATATTGAATATAATCACAAAGGAAGTACTCTTTTATAAAATATATACTCCCTCTCAATCTACTCTTTTATATTGAACATAATCACACTGGAAGTACTCTTTTATAAAAAATATACCCCCTCTCAAAGTACTCTTTTATACTGAATATAATCACACAGGAAGTACTCTTTTATAAAAAATATACTCCCTCTCAATGAACTCTTTTATATTGAATAAAACCACACTGTAATTACTCTTTTATAAAAAATATACTCCCTCTCAAAGTATTCTTTTATATTGAATATAATCACACTGGAACTACTCTTTTATTTTTAATATAATCTCACAGGAAGTACTCATTATAAAAAATATAGACACTCTCAAAGCGCTCTTTTATATTGAATATATTCACACTGGAAGTACTCTATTATAAAAAATATACTCCCTCTCAAAGTACTCTTTTATACTGAATATAATCACACAGGAAGTACTCTTTTATAAAAAAGATATTCCCTCACAACGTACTCTTTTATACTGAATATAATCACACAGGAAGTACTCTTTTAAAAAAAATATACTCCCTCTCAAAGTACACTTTTATACTGAATATAATCAAACTGGAATTACACTTTTATAAAAAATATACTCACTATCAATGTACTCTTTTATAATGAATATAATCACTCTGGAAGTACTCATTTATAAAAAATATACTCCCTCTAAAAGTACTGTTTTATATTGAATATAATCACACTGGAACTACTCTTTTATTTTTAATATAATCACACAGGAACTACTCTTTTATAAAAAATATAGACCCTCTCAAAGTACTCATTTATACTGAATATAATCACACTGGATGTACTCTTTCATAAAAAATATATTCCCTCTCAAACTACTCTTTTATACTGAATATAATCACACAGGAATTACTCTTTTATAAAAAATATACTCCCTCACAAAGTACTCTTTTATACTGAATATAATGACACAGGAAGATCTCTTTATAAAAAATATACTCACTCTCAAAGTACTCGTTTATACTGAATGTAATCACAGATGAAGTACTCTTTCTTAAAAAATATACTCCCTCTCAATGTACTCTTTTATACTGAATATAATCACACTGGAAATACTCTTTTATAAAAAATATACTCCCTCTCAAATTACTCTTTTATATTGAATATAATCACACTGGAACTACTATTTTACTTTTAATATACTCACACAGGAGGTACTCTTTTATAAAAAATATAGACCCTCTCAAAGTACTCTTTTATATTGAATATAACCATACAGGATGTACTCTATTAAAAAAAAATACTCCCTCTCAAAGTACTCTTTTATCGTGAATATAATCACACAGGAAGTACTCTTTTATAAAAAATATACTCCCTCTCAATGTACTCTTTTATATTGAATATAATCACACTGGAATTACTCTTTTATAAAAAATATAGTCCCTTTCAACGTATTCTTTTATATTGAATATAATCACACTGGAACTACTCTTTTATTTTTTATGTAATCACACAGGAATTACTCATTATAAAAAATATAGACCCTCTCAAAGCACTCTTTTATATTGAATATAATCACACTGGAAGTACTCTATTATAAAAAATATACTCTCTCTCAAAGTACTCTTTTATACTGAATATAATCACACAGGAAGTACTCTTTAATAAAAAATATACTCCCTCTCAAAGTACTCTTTTATACTGAATATAATCACACTGGAAGTAGTCTTTTATAAAAAATATACTCCCTCTCAAAGTACTCTTTTATACTGAATAAAATGACCCAGGAAGTTCTCTTTTATAAAAAATATACTCACTCTCAAAGTACTCTTTTATACTGAATGTAATCACACAGGAAGTACTCTTTTATAAAAAATATACTCCCTCTCAATGTACTCTTTTATATTGAATATAATCACACAGGAATTACTCTTTTATAAAAAATATACTCCCTCTCAATGTTCTCTTTTTTATTGAATATAATCACACTGGAAGTACTCTTTTATAAGAAATGTACTGCCTCTCAAAGAACTATTTTATACTGAATATGATAACACAGGAAGTACTGTTTTATAAAAAATATACTCCCTCTCAAAGTACTCTTTTATATTCAATATAATAACACAGGAAATACTTTTTATACAAAAGATACTCCCTCTCAAAGTACTCTTTTATACTGAATATAATCACACAGGAAGTACTCTTTTATAAAAAATATACTCCCTCTCAAAGTACTCTTTTATGTTGAATATAATCACACTGGAACTACTCTTTTATATTTAATATAATCACACAGGAAGTACTCTTTTATAAAAAATATAGACCCTCTCAAATTACTCTTTTATACTGAATATAATCACACTGGAAGTACTCTTTTATAAAAAATATACGCCCTCTCAAAGTATTCTTTTATATGGAATATAATCACACTGGAACTACTCTTTTATTTTTAATATAATCACAGAGGAAGGACTGTATTATAAAAAACATAGACCCTCTCAAAGTACTCTTTTATATTGAATACAACGACACTGGATGTATCTATTATTCAAAATATACTCCCTCTCAATGTACTCTTTTATACTGAATATAATCAAACTGGAAGTACTCTTTTATAAAAAATATACTACCTCTCAAATTACTCTTTTATATTGAATATAATCACACTGGAACTATTCTTTTTTTTTTAATATACGCACACAGGAGGTACTCTTTTATAAAATATATAGACCCTCTCAAAGTACTCTTTCATATTGAATATAACCATACAGGATGTACTCAATTATAAAAAATATACTTCCTCTCAATGTACTCTTTTATACTGAATATAATCACACTGGAAGTACTCTATTATAATAAATATACTCCCTCTCAAAGTACTCTTTTATATTGAAAATAATCACACTGGAAGTACTCTTTTATAAAAAATATACTCCCTCTCAAATTTCTCTTTTATATTGAATATAATCACACTGGAAGTACTATTTTATAAAAAATATACTCCCTCTCAAAGTACTCTTTTATACTGAATATAGTCACACAGGAAGTACTCTTTCATAAAAAATATACTCACTCTCAAAGTACTCTTTTATACTTAATGTAATCATACAGGAAGTACTCTTTTATAAAAAATATACTCCCTCGCAATGTACTCTTTTATATTGAATATAATCACACTGGAAGTACTCATTTATAAGAAATATACTGCCTCTCAAAGTACTCTTTTATACTGAATATAATCACACAGGAAGTACTGTTTTATAAAAAATATACTCCCTCTAAATGTTCTCTTTTATACTGAATATAATCACACTGGAAATACTGTTTATAAAAACATACTCCCTCTCAAAGTACTCTTTTATACTGAATATAATCGCACAGGAAGCACTCTTTCATAAAAAATATACTCCCTCTCAAAGTACTCTTTTATACTGAATATAATCACACAGGAAGTACTCTTTTATAAAAAATATACTCCCTCTCAAATTACTCTTTTATATTGAATATAATCACACTGGAAATATTTCACGTTTAATATACTCACACAGGAGGTACTCTTTTATAAAAAATATAGACCCTCTCAAAGTACTCGTTTATACTGAATATAATCACACAGGAAATACTTTTTATAAAAAAGATACTCCCTCTCAAAGTACTCTTTTTTACTGAATATAATCACACAGGAAGTACTCCTTTTTAAAAATTATACTCCCTCTCAAAGTACTCTTTTATATTGAATATAATCATACTGGAACTACTCTTTTATATTTAATATAATCACACAGGAAGTACTCTTTTATAAAAAATATAGACCCTCTCAAAGTAGTCTTTTATACTGAATATAATCCCACTGGAAGTACTCTTTTATAAAAAATATACTCCCTCTCAAAGTACTCTTTTATATGGAATATAATCACACTGGAACTACTCTTTTATTTTTAATATAATCACAGAGGAAGGACTTTATTATAAAAAACATAGACCCCCTCAAAGTACTCTTTTGTATTGAATATAACCACACTGGATGTACTCTATTATTCAAAATATACTCCCTCTCAATATACTCTTTTATATTGAATATAATCAAACTGGAAGTACTCTTTTATAAAAAATATAGTACCTCTCAAATTACACTTTTATATTGAATATAATCACACTGGGACTACTCTTTTATTTTTAATAAAATCACACAAGAAGTACTCTTTTATAAAAAATATAGACCCTCTCAAATTACTCTTTTATATTGAATATAACCATACAGGATGTACTCTATTATAAAAAATATACTTCCTCTCAATGTACTCTTTTATACTGAATATAATCACACTGGAAGTACTCTTTTATAAAAAATATACTCCCTCTCAAAGTACTCTTTTATATTGAAAATAATCACACTGGAAGTACTTTTTTATAAAAAATATACTCCCTCTCAAAGTACTCTTTTATATTGAATAAAATCACACTGGAAGTACTCTTTTATAAAAAAAATACTCCCTTTCAAATTACTCTTTTATACTGATATATTTACACAGGAAGTACTCTTTTATAACAAATATACTCCCTCTCAAAGTACTCTTTTATATTGAATATAATCACACTGGAACCACTCTTTTATATTTAATATAATCACACAGGAAGTACTCCTTTGTAAAAAATATAGACCCTCTCAAAGTACTCTGTTATACTGAGTATAATCACACAGGAAGTACTCTTTTATAAAAAATATACTCCGTCTCAAAGTACTCTTTTATACTGAATAAAATCACACTGGAAGTCCTCTTTTATAAAAAATATACTCCCTCTCAAAGTACTCTTTATACTGAATATAATCACACTGGAAGTACTTTTTTATACAAAATATACTCCCTCTCAATGTTTTCTTTTATATTGAATATAATCACACTGGAAGTATTCTTTTATAAAAAATAGACTCCCTCTCAAAGTGCTCTTTTATACTGAATATAACCATACTGGAAGTACTCTTTTATAAAAAAGATACTCCCGCTCAAAGTACTCTTTTATACTGAATATAATCACACAGTAAGTACTGTTTTATAAAAAATATACTCCCTCTCAAACTACTCCTTTATACTGAATATAATCACACAGGAATTCCTCTTTTATAAAAAATATACTCCCTCTCAATGTACTCTTCTATATTGAATATAATCACACTGGAAGTACTCTTTAATAAAAAATATACTCCCTGTCAAAGTACTCTTTTATACTGAATATAATGACAGAGGAAGTTCTCTTTTATAAAAAATATACTCACTCTCAAAGTACTCTTTTATACTGAATGTAATCACACATGAAGTACTCTTTTTTGAAAAATATACTCCCTCTCAATGTACTCTTTTATACTGAATGTAATCACACTGGAAGTACTCTTTTATAAAAAATATACTCCCTCTCAAATTGCTCTTTTATATTGAATATAATCACACTGGAAATATTTCACGTTTAATATACTCACACAGGAGGTACTCTTTTATAAAAAATATAGACCCTCTCAAAGTACTCTTTTATACTGAATATAATCACACAGGAAATACTTTTTATAAAAAAGATACTCCCTCTCAAAGTACTCTTTTATACTGAATATAATCACACAGGAAGTACTCTTTTATATTCAATATAATCAAACTGGAAATACTCTTTTATATTGAATATAATCGCACACGAACTACTCTTTTATAAAAAATATACTCCCTCACGATGTACTCCTTTATAATGAATATAATCACACTTTAATGACTCTTTTATAAAAAATATACTCCCTCCAATAGTATTCTTTTATATTACATATAATCACACTGTACATACTCGTTTATACTGAATATAATCGCACAGGAAGTACTCTTTTATAAAAAATATACGCCCTCTCAAAGTACTCTTTTATAGTGAATATAATCACACAGGAAGTACTCTTTTATAAAAAATATACTCACTCTCAAAGTGCTCTTTTATATTGAATATGATCATACTGGAAGTACTATTTTATATTGAATATAATCACAGAGGAAGTACTCTTATATAAAAAACATACTCCCTCCCATAGTACTCTTTTATATTGAATATAATCACACAGGAAATATTCTTTTATAAAAAATATACTCAGTCTAATAGTACTCTTTTATATTGAATATGATCACACAGGAAGTACTCTTTCATACTGAATATAATCACACAGGAAGTACTCTTTTATAAAAAATATACTCCCTCACAAAGTACTCTTTTATATTCAATATAATCACACTGGAATAAGCTTTTATAGTGAATATAATCACACAGGAAGTACTCTTTTATAAAAAAATATACTCCCTTTCAAACTACTCTTTTATACTGAATATAATCACACAGGTTGTACTCCTTTATAAAATATATACTCCCTCACAAATTACTCTTTTGTACTGAATATATTCACACAGGAAATACTCTTTTATAAAAAATATACTCCCTCTCATAGCACTCATTTATATTGAATATGATCACACTGGAAGTGCTCTTTTATATTGAATATAATCACACAGGATGTACTCTATTATAAAAAATATACTCCCTGTCAAAGTACTCTTTTATATTGAATATAATCACACTGGAATAATCTTTTATATTGAATATAATCACACAGGAAGTACTCTTTTATAAAAAATAAACTCCCTCTCAAAGTACTATTTTATACTGAATATAATCACACAGGAAGTACTATTTTATAAAAAATATACTCCCTGTAAAAGTACTCTTTTATATTATATATAATCACACTGGAAGTACACTTTTATAAAAAATATACTCCCTCTCAAAGTACTCTTTTATATTGAATATGATCTTACTGGAAGTACTCTTTTGTATTGAATATAATCATCCAGGTAGTACTCTTATATAAAAAACATACTCCCTCCCATAGTACACTTTTATATTGAATATAATCACACAGGAATTACTCTTTTATAAAAAATACAATCCCTCTCAAAGTACTCTTTTATACTGAATATAATCACACAAGAAGTACTCGTTTATAAAAAATATACTCCCTGTCAAAGCACTCTTTTATACTGAATGTAATAACACAGGAATTACTGTTTTATATTGAATATAATCACACAGGAAGTACTAATTGTAAAAAATATACTCCCTCTCAAAGTACTCTTTTATATTGAATATAATCACCCCGGAAATACTCTTTCATATTGAATATAATCACACAGGAAGTACGCTATTATAAAAAATATATTCCCTCACAAAGTACTTTTTCATATTGAATATAATCACACAGGAACTATTATTTTATAAAAAATATACTCCCTATCGATGTACTCTTTTATAAGGAATATAATCACACTGGAAATACTCTTTTATAAAAAATATACTCCCTATAATACTACTCTTTTATATTGAATATAATCACACTGGACATGCTCGTTTATATTCAATATAATCACACAGGAAGTACTCTTTTATAAAAATTATACTCCCTCTCAACATACTCTTTTATACTGAATATAATCACACAGGAAGTACTCTTTTATAAAAAATGTACTCCCTCTCAAAGTACTCTTTTATATTGAATATAATCACACAGGAAGTACTCTTTAATAAAAAATATACTCCCTCTCAAAGTACTCTGTTATATTGAATATAATCACACAGGAAGTACTCTTTTATAAAAAATATACTCCCTCTCAAACTACTCTTTAATATTGAATATAATCACACAGGAATTACTCTTTTATAAAAAATATACTCCCTCTCAAAGTACTCTTTTATTCTGAATACAATCACACAGGAAATACTCTTTTATAATAAATATACTCCCTCTCAAAGTACTCTTTTATATTGAATATGATCATACTGGAACTACTCTTTTATATTGAATATAATCACACAGCAAGTACTCTTTTATAAAAAATATCCTCCCTCTCAAAGTTCTCCTTTATACTGAACATGATAATTCTGGAATTACTACTTTATATTGAATATAATCACACAAGAAGTACTCTTGTTTAAAAAATATACTCCCTCACAAAGTACTCTTTCCTATTGAATATAATCACACAGGAACTACTCTTTTTTAAAAAATATACTCTCTCTCGATGTACTCCTTTATAATGAATATAATCCCACTGGAATTACTCTTTTATAAAAAATATACTCCCTCCAATAGTATTCTTTTATATTGCATATAATCACACTGGAAATATTCTTTTATGAAATATATACTCAGTCTAAAAGTACTCTTTTTTATTGAATATGATCACACAGGAAGTACTCTTTAATACTGAATATAATCACACAGTAATTGCTCTTTTATAAAAAATATACTCCCTCTCAAAGTACTCTTTTATATTGAATATAATTACACAGGAAATACTATTTTTTAAAAAATATCCTCCCTGTCAAAGTACTCTTTTATATTGAATATAATCACACAGGAAGTACTCTTTCATAAAAAATATACTCCCTCCCAAAGTACTCTATTATACTGAATATAATCACACAGGAAGTACTCTTTTATAAAAAATATACTCCCTCTCAAAGTACTCTTTTATATTGAATATAATCACACTGAAAATACTCTTTTATATTGAATATAATCACACAGAAAGTACTGTTTTATAAAAAATATACTTCCTCCAAAAATACTCTTTTATATTGAATATAATCACACAGGAAGTACTCTTTTATAAAAAATATACTCCCTCTCAAAGTACTCTTTTATATTGAATATAATCACACAGGAAGTACTCCTTTATAAAAAAAATACTCCCTTTCAAAGTGTTCTTTTATACTGAATACAATCACACAGATTGTACTCTTTTATAAAAAATATACTCCCTCACAAAGTACTCTTTTGTACTGAATATGTTCATACAGGAAGTACTCTTTTATGAAAAAATATACTACCTCTCATAGCACTCTTTTATTTTGAATATGATCACACTGGATGTGCTCTTTTATATTGAATATAATCAAACAGGATGTACTGTATTATAAAAAATATACTCGCTCTCCAAGTACTCTCTTATATTGAATATAATCACACTGGAAATACTCTTTTATATTGAATATAATCACACTGGAAGTACTCTTTTATAAAAAATACACTCCCTCTCAAAGTACTCTTTTATACTGAATATAATCACACAGGAAATACTCTTTTATAAAAAATATACTCCCTCTCAAAGTACTCTTTTAGATTATATATAATCACACTGGAGGTACTCTTTTATAAAAAATATACTCCCTCTCAAAGTACTCTTTTATAATGAAAATAATCACACTGGAACTACTCTTTTATATTTAATATAATCACACAGGAATTACTCTTTTAAAAAAATATAGACCCTCTCAAAGTACTCTTAATACTGAATATAATCACACTGGAAGTACTCTTTTATAAAAAATATACTCCCTCTCAAAGTACTCTTTTATATGCAATATAATCACACTGGAACTACTCTTTTATTTTTAATATAATCACAGAGGAAGGACACTATTATAAAAAACATAGACCCTCTCAAAGTACTCTTTTATATTGAATATAACCACACTGGATGTACTCTATTATTCAAAATATACTACCGCTGAATGTACTCTTTTATACTGAATATAATCAAACTGGAAGTACTTTTTTATAAAAAATATATTCCCTCTCAAATTACTCTTTTATATTGAATATAATCACACTGGAACTACTCTTTTTTTTTTAATATACTCACACAGGAGCTGCTCTTTTATAAAAAATATAGACCCTCTCAAAGTACTCTTTTATATTGAATATAACCATACAGGATGTACTCTATTATAAAAAATACACTTCCTCTCAATGTACTCTTTTATACTAAATATAATCACACTGGAAGTACTCTTTTATAAAAAATATACTCCCTCTCCAAGTACTCTTTTATATTGAAAATAATCACACTGGAAGTACTCTTTTATAAAAAATATACTCCCTCTCAAAGTACTCTTTTATATTGAATATAACCACACTGGATGTACTCTATTATTCAAAATATACTACCGCTGAATGTACTCTTTTATACTGAATATAATCAAACTGGAAGTACTTTTTTATTAAAAATATACTCCCTCTCAAATTACTCTTTTATATTGAATATAATCACACTGGAACTACTCTTTTTTTTTTAATATACTCACACAGGAGCTGCTCTTTTATAAAAAATATAGACCCTCTCAAAGTACTCTTTTATATTGAATATAACCATACAGGATGTACTCTATTATAAAAAATATACTTCCTCTCAATGTACTCTTTTATACTAAATATAATCACACTGGAAGTACTCTTTTATAAAAAATATACTCCCTCTCCAAGTACTCTTTTATATTGAAAATAATCACACTGGAAGTACTCTTTTATAAAAAATATACTCCCTCTCAAAGTACTCTTTTATATTGAATATAATCACACTGGAAGTACTCTTTTATAAAAAATATACTCCCTCTCAAAGAACTCTTTTATACTGAATATAGTCACACAGGAAGTACTCTTTTATAAAAAATATACTCCCTCTCAAAGAACTCTTTTATATTGAATACAATCACACTGGAACTACTCTTTTATATTTAATATATTCACACAGGAAGTTCTCTTTTATAAAAAATATAGACCCTCAAAAAGTACTCTTTTATATTGAATATAATCACACAGGAAGTACTCATTTATAAAAAATATACTCCCTCTCAAAGTACTCTTTTATACTGAATATAATCACACAGGAATTACTCTTTTATAAAAAATATACTCCCTGTCAATGTACTCTTTTATATTGAATATAATCACACTGGAAGTACTCTTTTATAAAAAATATACTTCCTCTCAATGTACTCTTATATAATGAATATAAGCACACTGGAACTGCTCTTTTATTTTTAATATAATCACACAGGAAGTACTCTTTTATAAAAAATATAGTCCCTCTCAAAGTACTCTTTTATACTTAATATAATCACACTGGGAATACTTTTTTGTAAAAAATATACTCCCTATCAATGTACTCTTTTATATTGAATATAATCACACTGGAACTACTCTTTTTTTTAATATAATCACACAGGAAGCACTCTTTTATAAAAAATATAGACCCTCTCAAAGTACTCTTTTATATTGCATATAATCACACTGGAAGTACTCTTTTATAAAAAATACACTCCCTCTCAATCTACTCTTTTATATTGAATATAATCCCACTGGAAGTACTCTTTTATAAAAAATATACTCCCTCTCAATCTACTCTTTTATATTGAATATAATCACACTGGAAGTACTCTTTTATAAAAAATATACTCCCTCTCAAAGTACTCTTTTATACTGAATATAATCACATTGGAAGTACTCTTTTATAAAAAATATACTCCCTCTCAAAGTACTCTTTTATACTGAATATAATCACACTGGAACGACTCTTTTATTTTTAATATAATCACTCAGGTAGTACTCTTTTAAAAAAATATAGACCCTCTCAAAGTATTCTTTTATATTGTATATAATCACACTGGAAGTACTCTTTTATAAAAAATGTACTCCCTCTCAATGTACTCTTCTATATTGAATATAATCACACTGGAAGTACTCTTTTATAAAAACTATACTCCCTCTCAAAGTACTCTTTTATATTGAATATAATCACACTGGAACTACTCTTTTATTTTTAATATAATCACACAGGAACAACTTTTTTATAAAATATATAGACCCTCTCAAAGTACTCTTTTATATTGAATATAATAACACTGGAACTACTCTTGTATAAAAAATGTGCTCCCTCTCAAATTTCTCTTTTATATTGAATATAATCACACAGGAAGTACTCTTTTATAAAAAATAAACTCCCTCTCAAAGTACTATTCTATACTGAATATAATCACACAGGAAGTACTATTTTATAAAAACAAAAAGCCTCTCAAAGTACTCTTTTATATTGAATATAATCACACTGGAAGTACTCTTTTATAAAAAATATACCCCCTGTCAAAGTACTCTTTTATACTGAATTTAATCACACTGGACATACTCTTTATAAAAATATACTCCCTCACAAAGTACTCTTTTATACCGAATATTATCACACTGGAATTACTCTTCTATAAAAAATATACTCCTTCTCAAATTACTCTTTATACTGAATATAATCACACTGTGCGTTCTCTTTTATAAAAAAATATACTCCCTCTCAAAGTACTCTTTTACACTGCATATAATCACACAGGAAGTAGTCTTTTATAAAAAATATACTCCCTCTCAAAGTACTCTTTTATATTGAATATGATCACACAGGAAGTACTCTTTTATAAAAAATATACTCCCTCTCAATCTAATCTTTTATATTGAATAAAATCACACTGGAAGTACTCTTTTATAAAAAATATACTCCCTCTCAAAGAACTCTTTTATATTGAATATAATCTCACTGGAAGTACTCTTTTAAAAAAAATATACTCCCTCTAAAAGTACTTTTGTTTTCTGAATCTAATCACACAGGAAGTACTCTTTTATAAAAAATATACTCCCTCTCAATGTACTCTTTTATATTGAATATAATCCCACTGGAATTACTCTTTTATAAAAAATATACTACCTCTCAATGTACTCTTTTATATTGAATATAATCACTCTGGAACTACTCTTTTATTTTTAATATAATCACACAGGAAGTACTCTTTTAAAAAAAATATAGACCATTTCAAAGTATTCTTTTATATTGAATATAATAACACTGGAAGTAATCTTTTATCAAAAATATAATCCCTCTCAAAATACTCTTTTATACTGAATATAATCACACTGGAAGTACTCTTTTATAAAAAATAAACTCCCTCTCAAACTACTCTTTTATACTGAATATAATCACACAGGAAGTACTCTTTTATAAAAAATATACTCCCTCTCAAAGTCCTCTTTTATACTGAATATAATCACACAGGAAGTACTCTTTTATAAAAAATATACTCCCTCTCAATGTACCCTTTTATATTGAATATAATCACACTGGAAGTCGTCTTTTATAAAATATATACTCCCTCTCAAAGTACTCTTTTATATTGAATATAATCACACTGGAACTACACTTTTATTTTTAATATAACCACACAGGAAGTTCTCTTTTATAAAAAATATAGACCCTTACAAAGTACTCTTTTATACTGAATATAATCACACTGGAAGTACTCTTTTATAAAAAATATACTCCCTCTCAAACTACTCTTTTATATTGAAGATAATAACACTGGAACTACTCTTTTATTTTTAATATAATCACACAGGAAGTACTCTATTATAAAAAACATAGACCCTCTCAAAGTACTCTTTTATATTGAATATAACCACACTGGCTGTACTCTCTTATAAAAAATATACTCCCTCTCAATGTACCCATTTATACTGAATATAATCACACTGGAAGCACTCTTTTATAAGAAATATATTCCCTCTCAAAGTACTCTTTTATATTGAATATAATCACACCGGAACTACTTTTTATTTTTATTATAATCACACAGGAAGTACTCTTTTATAAAAAATACAGACCCTCTCAAAGTACTCTTTTATACTGAGTATAATCACACTGGAATTACTCTTTTATAAAAAATATACTCCCTCTCAAAGTACTCTTTTATACTGAACATAATAACACAGGAAGTACTCTTTTATAAAAAATATACTCCCTCTCAGTGTACCCTTTTATATTGAATATAATCACACTGGAAGTACTCTTCTATAAAAAATATACTCCCTCTCAAAATAGTATTTTATATTGAATATAATCACACAGGAAGTACTCTTTTAGTTTTAATATAATCACACAGGAAGTACTCTTTTATAAAAAATATAGACCCTCTCAAAGTACTCTTTTATATTGAATATAATCACACAGGAAGTACTCTTTTATAAAAAATATACTCCCTCTCAAAGTACTCTTTTATATTGAGTATAATCACACTGGAACTACTCTTTTATTTTTAATATAATCACACAGGAAGTACTCTTTTATTTTTAATATAATCACACAGGAAGTACTCTCTTATAAAATATATAGACCCTCTCTACGTACTCTTTTATACTGAATATAATCACACTGGAAGTAGTCTTTTATAAAAAATATACTCCCTGTCAAATTACTCTTTTATACTGAATATAATCACACTGGAACTACTCTTTTATACTGAATATAATCACACAGGAAGTACTCTTTTATAAAAAATATACTCCCTGTCAAATTACTCTTTTATACTGAATATAATCACACTGGAAGTACTCTTTTATAAAAAATATACTCCCTCTCAAAGTACTCTTTAATATTGAATATAATCACACTGGAATTAGTATTGCATATTGAATATAATCACACTGGACGTACTCTTTTATAAAAAATATATTCCATCTAAAAGTACTCTTTTATATTGAATATAATTACACAGGAAATACTGTTTTTTAAAAAATATACTCCCTCTAAGAGTACTCATTTATGTTGAATATAATCAAACAGGAAGTACTCATTTATAAAAAATATACTCCCTCACAACGTACTCTTTTATATTGAATATAATCATGCAGGAAGTACTCTTTTATAAAAAATATTCTCACTCTCATAGTTCTCTTTTATACTGAATATAATCACATAGGAAGTACTCTTTTCTAAATAATATACTCTCTCTTATAGTACTCTATTATATTGAAAATATTCACACAGTATTTGCTCTTTTATAAAAAATATACTCCCTCTCAAAGTACTCTTTTATACTAAACATGATCACACTGGAAATACTCTTTTATATTATATATAATCACACAGGATCTACTCTTTTATAAAAAATATACTCCCTCCCATACTACGCATTTATATTGAATATAATCACACAGGAAGTACTCTTTTATAAAAAATATACTCCCTCTCAATGTTCTCTTTTATATTGAATATGATCACACTTGAAGTACTCTTTTATATTGAATATAGTCACACAGGAAGTACTCTTTTATAAAAAATATACTCCCTCTTAAAGTCCTCTTTTATGTTGAATTTAATCACACTGGAAGTACTCTTTTATATTGAATATACTCCCTCTCAAAGTACCCTATTATATTGATTATAATCCCACAGGAATACTCTTTTATTAAAAATGTACTCCCTTAAAAGTATTCTTTTATATTGAATATAATCACACAGGAAGTACTCTTTTGTAAAAAAATATACTCCCTCTCATAGTACTCTTCTATATTGAAAATAATCACACAGGTAGTACTCTTTTATTAAAAAAATATACTCCCTCTCAACGTACTCTTTTATATTGAATACGATCACACTGGAAGTACTCTTTTATACTGAATATAATCACACGGGATGTACTCTTTTTTAAAAAATAGACTCCCTCTGAAAGTACTATTTTATATTCAATATAATCACACTCGAAGTACTCGTTTTTATTGAATATAATCACACACGAAGTACTCTTTTATAAAAAATATACTCCCTCTCCAAGTACTCTTTTATATTGATTATAAACACAACACGCGAACTTCGTGAAGCATGCACAATTTTAAACAGTCGAATTGATCAAGCAGAAGGAAGGATATAAGAAGTCGAGGACCAGCTCAGTGAAATGAAACGAGAAGACAATAATACAGAAAAAAGGTTGAAAAGGAATGAGCAAAGTCTCCCGGAAATATGGGACTATGTGAAAATACCTAATTTACGTTTGATAGGTGTACCTGAATGTGACGAAGAGAATGAATCCTAGTTGGAAAATGCTCTTCAGGATATCATTCAGGAAAAGTTTCCCAACCTGGCAAGGCAGGGTAATATTCAACTCCAGGTAATACAGAGAACACCACAAAGATATTCTTCAAGAAGACCAACCCCAAGGCACATAATCGCCAGATTTATTAGGGTTGAAATGAAGGAGAAAATACTAAGGGCAGCCATAGAGAAAGGTCAGGTTACCCATAAAGGGAAACCTATCAGACTTACAGCAGATCTCTCAGCAGAATCCCTATAAGCCAGAAAAGAGTGGGGACCAATATTTAACATCCTTAAAGAAAAGAACTTGCAACCCAGAATTTCCTATCCAGCCAAACTAAGGTTTATGAACGAAGGAAAAATTAAATCTTTTGCGAACAAAGAAGTACTTAGAGAGTTCACCACCACCAAGCCTGCTTTACAAGAGCTTCTGAAAGAAGCACTACACATATAAAGGAACAACCAATATCAGCCTTTCCAAAAATATATCAAAAAGCAAAGAACTTTAACACAATAAAAAATTTATATCAACTAATGGGCAAAACAGCCAGCTAGCATCAAACGCCGGTATTAAACTTATATATATTTTAATTGGATAAAAAGCCAAAACCCATCGGTACGCTGCATCCGGGCCCATCTTACATGCAACAATACACAAAGACTCAGAGAGAAGGAGGAAGATTTACCAATCAAACAGAGAATAAAAATAAACTAATAAACAAAAAGCAGGAGATGCAATTCTCGCCTCTGATAAAGTAGACTTTAAAGCAGCAAAGATTAAAAGAGGCGAGGAATGACATTACATAATGGCAAAAGGATCAATGCAACAAGAAGAGCTAACGATTCTATAGATCAACGAGATAGAAAATTAAGAAGGATATTCAGAACTTGAACTCAGACCCGGAACAAGTAAACTTAATAAACATTTATAGAACTCTCCACTTCAAATACACAAAACATACATTACCACCTCACACCTATTCCAAAGGTGACTATATAATTGGAAGTAAATCACTCCTCAGTAATCGTATTGTATTTCATAGGTTTAAATTAAATATTGGTTGGCTGTTTGTTTGTTATCTTCTTCCCTTATTCCTTCCTGACTACATCATTAAGTATAATTATCAGTATAAAAGAGGTTTTCAATACCCATTACTAAATTGCATTCTAGCCTGGGGAAGAAAGCAATACACCCATTCTCTCTCCCTCTTTCTTTTCCTTCTCCCTCATCCCCATTATCTCTCTCTCTTTCTCTTCCTTTTTCCTCCTTCCTATTCTCTCTAAAAAAAAAAAAAAAAATCACAATGGAAGTACTTGTTTATATTGAATATGATCACACTGGAAATACTCGTTTATATTGAATATAATCATACAGGAAGTACTCTTTTATACAAAATATGCTCCCTCTCAAAGCATTCTTTTATATTGAATATAATCACACAGGAAGTACTCTTTTATAAAAAATATGCTCCCTCTCAATGTACTGTTTTATACTGAATATAAGCACACTCAATGTCCTCTTTTATAAAAAATATACTGCCCCTCAAAGTACTCTTTTATTATGAATATAAGCACACTGGAAGTACTCTGTTATAAAAAATATAATCCGTCTCAATATACTCTTGTATATAGAATATAATCACACTCAAATTACTCTTTTATAAAAAATACACTTTCTCTCTGAGTACTCTTTTTTATTGAATATACTCACACTGGAAGTACTCTTTTTTAAAAAAAAACTCCCTCTCAAATTACTCTTTTATATTGAATATAATCACCCTCAAAGTACTCTTTTATAAAAAACGTATTGCTTGAGAAATTATTCTTATATTGAATATAATCACACTGGAACTATTCTTTTAGAAATAATATACTCCCTCTCAAAGTACTCTTTTATATTGAATATAATCACACACAAAGTACAAATTTTAAAAAAATATAAAACCTCTGAATATACTCTTTTATTCTGAATATAATCACACTCAAAATCCTCTTTTATAAAAAATATACTTCCTCTCAAAGTACACTTTTTTTTAATATAATCACAAGAAAAAGACTCTTTTATATTGAATATTTTCATACTTGAATTACTCATTTTTAAAATATATACTCCCTCTCAAAGTACTCTTTTATATTGAATATAATCACACTTAAGTTACTCTTTTATAAAAATATGCTCCCTGTCAAAGTACTATTTTATTTTGAATATAATAACACTGGATGTACTCTTTCATAAAAAATATACTCCCTCTCAAAGTACTATTTTATAATGAATATAATCACCCTCAAAATGCTCTTTTATAAAAAATGTTTTCCCACTCAGAATACTTTTTATATTGAATATAATCACAATCAAAGTACTCGTTTATAAAAAATATACACCCTCTCAAAGCCCTCTTTTATTTTGAATATAATCACACTAAAATTCTTTATGTAAAAAATATCTCCCTCTCA
This sequence comes from Aotus nancymaae, assembly GCF_030222135.1. NCBI lineage: Eukaryota > Metazoa > Chordata > Mammalia > Primates > Aotidae > Aotus > Aotus nancymaae. The sequence goes on from NW_026989421.1 coordinate 71,019, forward strand.
AAGTACTCTTTTATATTGAATATAATCACACTGGAAGTACTCTTTAGTAAAATATATACTCCCTGTTAAAGGACTATTTTATTTTGAATATAACCACACTGGAAGTAGTCTTTAATAAAAAAAAATACTCCCTCTCAATGTACTCTTTTATATTGAATATAATCACACTCAAAGTACTCTTTTATAAATAATATACTCCCTCTCAAAACACTTATTTTTAATATAATCACACTGGAATTCCTCTTATAAATAATATACTCCCTCTCAAAGTACTCTTTTATATTGAAAATAATGTCACTCAAAATACTCTTTTATAAAAAAATTCTGCCTCAAACTCCTCCTTTACTTTGAATATAATCACACTGGAAGTACTCTTTTATTAAAAGTATACTCTCTCTCAAAGTACTCTTTTATATTGAATATAGTCACACTCAAATTACTCTTGTATTTTCTTTTTAGAAGGGCTGGGATTAATGCAAGTGTCTGAGCAACATGCTACCACAAGAAGGTGTAGGGCATGCTCTGCTCTAGAGACAGACACACATTCACACCCACACACACACAGAAAATATACAAACACTACTGGTAGTGTAAAGCCAAATACGTAGTAGTACAAGGAGGGCATTGAACACATCTATGCTCCAAAGAAGGAGAGCCCTTTCCCTAATTCACACGTGCATCCTCCCTCCTTCTCCCCCAAACCTGCCTCACCCTCAAGCCCACGCATGATTACAGAGAATACAATTAGGCGGCACTATCAGGTTACAGAATTGTCAACGATGCTCTCATTAAAACAACAGCACAGTCAAACAGACAGCATGCTAGCATATGAAAGGGGATTAATTTTTTCACACATGGCTCATGATGAATGTAGCCACACAAGGAGGAGTGCAGCTGTGCTGTGCACCGGGCATAACTGAGAGAACCGCCACCTACCAAAGTGCTTCACACTCTCATTTCACCCTCAGAGGCAGAAAGGAGGACTGCAAAGGACTCACGGGTCTCCCATGCACTTTGCAAATGACTCCCATTTCTCCTGTGGACCAAAAGAAACAACAAAAGTAGCTTTTTATTTGTAGAGCACACAACTTTTGGAAAACACACAGCTAAATCTGTCCCCGCTTTCTCGCACTTAAAGCGGGGACAGTTTTAGCTGTGTAATTTGAAAATCTTGCCTGTAAGTGCATAGATGAAGTTAGAATGAGGGAATTGTGTCCACTTGAGTTGAGCATTCTTTCAGTGAGAAAGGATCTGGTTTTATTTTAACTCTTTAGAACTGATTCTCATTCTTGTCAATCAACTGTGAAATTTCTGTGTTAATTTCTAGCAGAAGTAATAGAGTTAATTCAAAATGATAGGTGTATGTAAGTCCAGGTTGAAGAGTATACTGAAAATCCCAGGCACTGAGCTGAAAAAGGGATCACTTCCCCGTGGGTCTTACGTCTCACAGAAACCGCTGTGCGAAAATCGAGAAACACATACAGAAAGTGACTGGCCAAAGGCTTGTCACTTGAATGTGAGTGGCTGAATGAGTGGCGGATGGTTGGAAATGAAATCCAAATCTCCTGACCTCTAATTTCAGAGGGTGCAGTGCCTCCCCAATGCCGAATTTTAGAGTTAAATGGCTTAGCAAGGGCTCTACTGGGTTGAAGTCAACCTGAAAAGACATTAGATTCCATCCGCACAGTCATTGCCCCCTGGACTCTAATGAGAATTTGCCCAGTTAAAGTTGTAACATTGGGTTTAACCAGAGAGATCTTGACATTCACGCTGTAACTTTTGAAAAGGGTTGATATACTTAGGAGTTCCTGCTACAAAGTAAGAGTCAAGGACCCTCTTCAGCATAGATGAGCTGGCCTTAGTGGTAAATGGAAAATGAGCTCCTATAAATCACCACTCTGTCACCGATCATTAAGAAAACTTTCTAAGAACATACATGTATTGTGTTTTTAGGAGGGCTGGGATTTATGCTAGGTTCTGAGTAACATGCTACCACAGGAAGGTGGAGGTCCTGCTCAGCCCTAGAGACAGACACACACATACAAACACACACACAGAAACCTTAGACACACAACTGGTAGTGTCAAGCCAAAGACTTAGTATTATGAGGTGGGCACTGAACACATCCATGCTCCAAAGAAGGAGAGACCTTTCCCTAATTGACATGTGCATTCTCCCTCCTTCTCCCCCAAACCTGCCTCATCCTCAAGCCCACGCATTATTACATAGAATACAATTAGGCAACGCTATCAGGTTACAGAATTGTCAACGATGCTCTCATTAAAACAACAGCACAGTCAAACGGACAGCATGCTCGCATATGAAATTGCGACTAATTCTTTCAGACATGGCTGATGATGAATGTAGCCACCCAAGGAGGACTGCAGCTATGCTGTGCACCGAGCCTAACTGAGAGAATGGCTACCTACCAAAGTGCTTCACACTCTCATTTCACCCTCAGATGCAGAAAAGAGGACTGCAAAGGACTCATGGTTCTCCCATGCTCTCTGCAAAGACTCCCATTTCTCCTGCGGACCAAAAGTAACAACAAAAGTAGCTTTTTATTTGTAGAGCACACAACTTTTGGAAAATACACAGCCAAAACTGTCCCCGCTTTAAGTGCTGTAGCACATACACAGTTTTAGCTGTATAATTTGAAAAAGTTGCCTCTAAGTGCATAGACGATGAACTTAGAATGAGGGAACTGTGTCCACTTGAGTTGAGCATTCTTTCAGTGAGAAAGGATTTGGTTTTATTTTAACTCTTTAGAACTGATTCTCATTCTTGTCAATCAACTGTGAAATTTCTGTGTTAATTTCTAGCAGAGGTAATAGAGTTAATTCAAAATCATAGGTGTATATAAATCCAGGTTGACAAGTATACTCAAAATCCCAGGCACTAAGCTGAAAAAGGGATCTTTTCCCAGTGGACCTTACTTCCCACAGAAACCGCTGTGCAAAAATCGAGAAACAGATACAGAAAGTGACTGGCCTAAGGCTTGTCACTTGAATGTGAGTGGCTGAATGAGTGGCGGATGGTTGGAAATGACATCCAAATCTCCTGACCTCTAATTTGAGAGGGTGCAGTGCCTCCCCAATGCCCAATTTTAGAGTTAAATGGCTTAGCAAGGGCTCTACTGGGTTGAAGTCTACCTGAAAAGACATTAGATTCCATCCGCAGTCATTGCCCCCTGGTCTCTAATGAGAATTTGCCCAGTTAAAGTTGTAACATTGGGTTTAACCTGAGAGATCTTGACTTTCAGTCTGTAACTTTTGAAAAGGGTTGATATACTTAGGAATTCCTGCTACAAAATAAGAGTCAAGGACCCTCTTCAGCAAAGAAGAGCTGGCCTTAGTGGTAAATGGAAAATGACCTCCTTTAAATCACCACTCTCTCATCGATCATTAAGAAAACTTTCTAAGAACATACATGTATTGTGTTTTTAGGAGGGCTCGGATTTATGCAAAGTTCTGAGTAACATGCTACCACAGGAAGGTGGAGGTCCTGCTCAGCCCTAGAGACAGACACACACATACAAACACACACACATAAACGTTAGACACACAACTGGTAGTGTCAAGCCAAAGACTTAATAGTATGAGGAGGGCACTCAACCCATCCATGCTCCAAAGAAGGAGAGACCTTTCCCTAATTCACACGTGCATTCTCCCTCCGTCTCCCGCAAACCCGCCTCATCCTCAAGCCCACGCATTATTACATAGAATACAATTAGGTTGCGCTATCAGGTTACAGAATTGTCAACGATGCTCTCATTAAAACAACAGCACAGTCAAACAGACAGCATGCTAGCATATGAAATGTGATTAACTCTTTCAGACATGGCTCATGATGAGTGTAGCCACACAAGGGGGACATCAGCTATGCTGTGCACCGAGCCTTTCTGAGAGAATGGCTACCTACCAAACTGCTTCACACTCTCATTTCACCCTCAGGAACAGAAAAGTGGACTGCAAAGGACTCATGGGTCTCCCTTGCTGTCTGCAAAGGACTCCCACTTCTCCTGCGGACCAAAAGTAACAACAAAAGTAGCTTTTTATTTGTAGAGCACACAACTTTTGGAAAATACACAGCTAAAACTGGCCCCGCTTTAAGTGCTACAGCACTTGTGTAATTTGAAAAACTTGCCTCTAAGTGCATAGATGATGAAGTTAGAATGAGGGAACTGTATCCACTTGAGTTGATCATTCTTTTACTAAGGAAAGAATTTGTTATATTTTAATTCTTTAGAACTGATTGCCATTCTTGTCAATCAACTGTGACTTTTCCATGTTAATTACTAGCAGATGTAATAGAATTATTCCAAATCATAGGTGTATTGAAGTCTCGATTGACAAGTATTCTTAAGCAACCAGGTACTGAACTGAAAAAGTGTTGTTTTCACAGTCGGCCTTAGGGTCCACATAAATCACTGTGCAAGAATCGAAAAACAGAGACCGAAAGTGACTCGCCTAAGTCTCTCAGAAAATGACTCTCAGACTTGGCATGCATTGGAAGCCCCTCCCCAGGTTTCTCTGACCCTCAAATTAAAACAGCAATACCAGCTCATCCCTGGTCTCCAGCTCCACAATCCTCAAGCTGTAACAGCAGCAGCTGCTCCTCCCTGGATCTCCAACGCAATGACTCTCAGACTTGAAAGGCCTCTCGAGGCCCTTCCCATATCTCTCTGACCCGGGAATGAGAACAGCACCACCAGCTCCTCACTGGGTCTTCAGCTATACAATCCTCAAGCTATAAGAGCAGCAGCAGCTCATACCTGGATCTCCAACTCAATGACTCTAAGACTTGGCAGGCATCACAAGCCCCTCCCCAGTTCTCTCTGACATTCAATTTAGAACAGCAGCATCAGCTCCTCCCTTGTCTCCAGCTCCACAATCTTCAAGCTATAACAGCAACACCAGCTCCTTCCTGGATATCCAGCACAATGACTCTCACAGCTGAAATGCATCACGACCCCCTCCCCATGTCTCTCTGACCCTGGAATTAGAACAGCAGCCCCAGCTCCTCCCTGGGTCTCCAGCTCCACAAACCTCAAGCTCTAACATCAGTACAAGCTCCTCCCTGCATCTCCAGGTCAATGACAGTCAGAATGGGCATGCATCACAAGCCCCTCCACAGGTCTCTCTGACCCTGGAATTAGAACAGCAGCCCCAGCTCCTCCCCTGGTCTCCAGCTCCACAAACCTCAAGTTGTAACAGCAGCACCAACTCCTCCCTGCATCTTCAGCTCAATGATTCTCAGACTGGGCAGGCTTCACAAGCCCCTCTACCGGTCTCTCTGACCCTGGAATTAGAACAACAGCACCATCTTCTCCCTGGGTCTCCACCCCACAATCCTCAAGATATAAAAGCAGCACCAGCTCCTCCATGGATCTCCAGCTCAATGACTCTCAGACTTTTCAGGCATCACAGCCCCTCCCCATGTCTCTCTGACCCTCAAATTTGAACAGCAGCACCAGCTACTCACCGGGTCTGCAGCTCCAAGACCCTCAAACTTCAAATGTAGCACTAGGTCCTCCCTGGGACCAGGAGCTCCGGGAACCTCAGAGTTACACGGAGGCATCAATGACTCCTCCCCAAACTCCAGCTTCAAGATCATTAAATTTAAACTGCAACACCTGCTCCTCCCGGGTCTCAAGCTCCACGACTATTAAATTTAAACTACAACACCTGCTCCTCTTCAGGTTCCAGGTCCATGACGCTCAATATACCACACCTGCACTGGCTCCTTCCCAATCTCCAGCTCAACAACTGTCAGACTTGACAGTATGCACCAGCTCCGCACCACAGTTAAACATCCATTAAATTTCTCTTTTATTTAGAATATACTCACCCTCAAAGTACTCTTTTATTTAGAAAATAATCCCACTAAATTACTCTTTTATATTGAATATAATCACACTGGAGGTACTCATTTTTTTTTATAAAATACTGCCTCTCAAAGTAGTATTTATTTTGAAAATAATCACACTGGAAGTACATTTTATAAAAAATATACTCCCTCTCGATGTACACTTATATACTGAATATATTCACACTGGAAGTAGTCTTTTATAAAAAATATACTCCCTCTCAAAGTACTCTTTTATGTTGAATATAATCCCACTGGAAGTACTTGTTTATATTCAATATAATCACACAGGATGTGCTCTTTTATAAAAAATATACTCCCTCTCAAAGTACTCTTTTATATTGAATATGGTTACACAGGAAATACTCTTTTATAATGAATATAATCACATACAAAGTACTGTTTTATAAATAATATACTCCCTCTCCAAGTACTCTTTTATATTGCATATAATCACAGTGGAAGTACTCATTTATATTGAATATGCTCCCTCTCAAAGTACTCTATTATATTGGATATAATCAAACAGGAAGTACACTTTTATAAAAAACATACTCCCTCTCAAAATACTCTTTTATATTGAATATAATCACACAGGAAGTACTCTTTTATAAAAAATATACTCCCTCTCAAAGTACTCTTTTATATTGAATATAATCACACAGGAAGTACTCTTTTATAAAAAATATACTCTATCACAACGTACTCTTTTATATTGAATATAATCAAACAGGAAGTACTCTTTTATAAAAAATATACTCCCTCTCGATGTACTCTTTTATAATGAATATAATCATTCGGAAGTTCTCATTTATAAAAAATATACTCCCTCTCAAATTACTCTCATATTAAATATGATCACACTGGATGTACTCTTTTATATTGAATATAATCACACAGGAAGTACTCTTTTATGAAAAATATACTCCATCACATAGTACTCTTTAATATTGAATATAATCACACAGGAATTACCCTTTTATAAAAAATATACTGCCTCTCAAATTGCTCTTTTATATTGAATATGATCATACTGGAAGTACTCTTTTATATTGAATATAATCACACAGGAAGTACTCTTTTATAAAAAATATACTCCCTTTCATAGGACTGTTTAATATTAAATATAATCACCCAGGAAGCACTCTTTTATAAAAAGAATACTCCCTGTCATAGTACTCTTTTATACTGAATATAATCACACAGGAAGTACTCTTATATAAAAAATATACTCCCTCTCAAAGTACTCTTTTATGTTGAATATAATCACACTGGAAGTACTCTTTTATAAAAAAATGTTCACTCACAGAGTACTCTTTCATATTGAATATAATTACACAGGAAATACTCTTTTTTAAAAAATATTCTCCCTCTCAAAGAGCTGTTTTATATTGAATATAATCAAACAGGAATTACTCTTTTATAAAAAATATACTTCCTCACAACGTATTCTTTTACATAGAATATAATGAAAAAGGAAGTACTCTTTTAGAAAAATTATAATCCCTCGCAATGTACTCTTCTATACTGAATATAATCCCACAGGAAGTACTCTTTTATTAAGAATATACTCCCTCTCAAAGTACTCTTTTATATTGAATATAAGCACACAGGAAGTACTCGTTTATATTGAATATAATCACACAGGAAGTTCTCTTTTATAAAAAATACACTCCGTTTCAAAGTTATCTTTTATATTCAATATGATCACACTGCAACTGCTCTTTTGTAATGAATATAATCACACACGAACTACTCTTTTATAAAAAATATACTCCCTCTCAAAGTAATCCTTTATATTGACTATGATCACACTGGAACTACTCTTTTATTTTTAATATAATCACACAGGAAGTACTAATTTTTGAAAAATATACTCCCTCTCCAAGTACTCTTTTATATTGAATATAATCACACAGCAATTACTCTTTTATAAAAAATATACTCCCTCTCAAAGTACTCTTTTATATTGAATATAATCACACAGGAAGTAATCTTTTATAAAAAAATATACTCCCTCTCAAAGTACTCTTTTATATTGAATATAATCACACAGGAAGTACTCTTTTATAAAAAATATACTCCCTCTTAATATACTCTTGTATACTCAATGTAATCACACAGGAAGTACTCTTCTATAAAAAATAAACTCCCTCTCCAGGTACTCTTTTAAATTGAATATAATCACATGGAAATACTCTTTAATATTGAATATAATCACACAGGAAGTACTCTTTTATAAAAAATATACTCCCTCTTAAAGTACTCTTTTATATTATATATAATCACACTGGAAGTACTCCTTTATAAAAAATATACTCCCTCTCAAATACTCTTTTATATTGAATATGATCATTCTGGAATTACTACTTTATATTGAATGTAATCACACAGGAAGTACTCTTCTTTAAAAAATATATTCCCACACAAAGTACTCTTTCATGTTGAATATAATCACACAGGAACTACTATTTTATAAAAAATATACTCCCTCTCGATGTACTCTTTTATAATGAATATAATCACACTGGAAGTACTCTTTTATAAAAAATATACTCCCTACAATAGTACTCTTTTATATTGAATATAATCATACTGGACATATTCGTTTATATTCAATATAATCACACAGGAAGTACTCTTTTATAAAAAATATACTCCCTCTCAAAGTACGCTTTTATATTGAACATTATCATACTGGAAGTACTCTTTTATGCTGAATATAATCACACAGGAAGTACTCTTTTTTAAAAAACATACTCCCTCTCCAAGTACTCCTTTATATTGAATATAATCACACACGAAGTTGTCTTTTATAAAAAATATACTCCCTCTCAAAGTACTCTTTTATATTGAATATAACCACAAAGGAAGTACTCTTTTCTAAAAAATATACTCCTTCTCAAAATCCTCTTTCATATTGAATATAATTATACAGGAAGTACTCATTTATAAAAAATATACTTACTATCAAATTACTCTTTTACATTTAATATAATCACCTGGAAGTACTCTTTTATAAAAAATATACTCCCTCTCAAAATACTCTTTTATAATGAATATAATCACACAGGAATTACTCTTTTATAAAAAACATACTCCCTCTCAACGTACTCTTTATACTGATTATAATCACACAGGAAATACTCTTTTATAAAAAATATACTCCCTCTCAAAGTACTCTTTTATATTGAATATATTTTCACAGGAAATACTCTTTTTTAAAAAATATAGTCCCTCAAAAATTTCTCTTTTATATTGAATATAATCACACAGAAAGTACTCTTTTATGAAGAATATACCCCCTCTCAAAGTACTCTTTTATATTGAATATGATCACACTGGAATTACTCTTTTATATTGAATATAATCACACAGGAAGTACTGTTTTATAAAAAATATACTCCCTCTCCAATTACTCCGTTACATTGAATATGACCACACTGGAACTACTCTTTTATATTGAATATAATCACACAGGAATTACTCTTTAATAAAAAATATACTCCCTCTTCAAGTACTCTTTTATATTGAATATAATCACACACGAAATTCTCTTTTATAAAAAATATGCTCGCTCGCAAAGTGCTCCTTTATATTGAATACAATCACACTGGAAGTGCTCTTTTATATTGAATACAATCACACAGGACGTACTCTTTTATAAAAAATATACTCCCTCTCAAAGTACTCTTTTATATTGAAAATAATCACACAGCAAGTACTCTTTTATTAAAAAATATACACCCTCTCAAAGTACTCTTTTATACTGAATATAGTCACACACGAAGTAGTCTTTTATAAAAAATATACTGCCTCTCAAAGTACTCTTTTATATTGAATATAACCACACCGGAAGTACTCTTTAAAGAAAATATACTCACTCTCTAAGTACTCTTTTATATTGAATATGATCACACTAGAATTACTATTTTATATTGAATATAATCACACAGGAATTACTCTTTTTTAAAAAATACACAACCTCTCAAAGTACTGTTATATATTGAATATGATCACACTGGAATTACTATTTTATATTGAATATGATCACACAGGAAGTATTCTTTCATAAAAAATATACTCCCTCTCAATGCATTCATTTATATTGAATATAATCACACTGAAAATACTCTTTCATATTGAATATAATCACACAGGAAGTACTCTTTTATAGAAAATATACTCCCTCTCAAAGTACTCTTTTATATTGAATATGATCACACAGGAAGTAGTCTTTCATAAAAAATATACTCCCTCTCAAAATACTCATTTATATTGAATATTATCACACAGGAAATACTCTTTTATATTGAATATAATCACACAGGAAGGACTCTTTTATGAAAAATATACTCCCTCTCAAAGCACTCTTTTATATTGAATATGATCACACTGCAAGTGCTCTTTTATATTGAATATAATCACACAGGAACTACTCTTTTATAAAAAATATACTCCCTCTCCAAGTACTCTTTTATATTGAATATAATGAAACTGGAAATGCTCTTTTATGTTGAATATAATCACACAGGATGTACTCTTTTACAGAAAATATACTCCCTCTCATACTTCTCTTTTATACTGTATATAGTCCCACAGGAAGTACTCTTTTATAAAAAATAAACTCCCTCTCAAAGTACTCTTTTATACTGAATATAATCACACAGGAAGTTCTCTTTTATAAAAAATATACTCCCTCTCAAAGTACTCTTTTATATTGAATATAATGAAACTGGAAATGCTCTTTTATGTTGAATATAATTACACAGGATGTACTCTTTTACAGAAAATATACTCCCTCTCATACTTCTCTTTTATACTGTATATAGTCCCACAGGAAGTACTCTTTTATAAAAAATATACTCCCTCTCAAAGTACTCTTTTATATTGAATATAATCACACTGGAAGTACTCTTTTATAAAAAATATACTCCCTCTCAAAGTACTCTTTTATATTGAATATATTTACACAGGAAATACTCTTTTTTAAAAGATATAGTCCCTCTAAAATTTCGCTTTTTTATTGAATATAATCACACAGAAAGTACTCTTTTATAAAAAATATACTCCCTCTCAATGTACTCCTTTTTATTGAATATGAAAACACTGGAATTACTCTTTTATATTGAATATAATCATACAGGAAGTACTCTTTTATAAAAAATATACTCTCTCTCAAAGTACTCCATTATATTGAATATGATCACACTGGAACTACTCTTTTATTTTGAATGTAATCACACAGGAAGTACTCTTTAATAAGAAATATACTCCCTCTTCAAGTACTCTTTTATATTGAATATAATCACACATGAAATCCTCGTATATAAAAAATATGCTCGCTCTCAAAGTACTCGTTTATATTGAATACAATCACACTGGTATTGCTCTTTTATATTGAATATAATCACACAGGAAGTACTCTTTTATAAAAAATATACTCCCTCTCAATGTACTCTCTTATATTTACTATAATCACACAGGAAGTACTCTTTTATAAAAAATATACTCCCTTTCAAAGTACTCTTTTATATTAAATATGATCACACTGAAATTACTCTCTTATATTGAATATAATCACACAGGAAGTACCCTTTATTAAAAATATGCTGCCTCTCAAATACTCTTATATTGAATATGATCACACTGGAAGTACTCTTTTATATTGAATATAATCACACAGGAAGTATTCTTTTATAAAAAATATACTCCCTCTCAAAGTACTCTTTTATATTGAATATGATCACACAGTAAGTAGTCTTTCATAAAAAATATACTCCCTCTCAAAGTACTCATTTATATTGAATATAATCACAGTGGAAATACTCTTTTATATTGAATATAATCACACAGGAAGGACTGTTTTATGTAAAATATACTCCCTCTCAAAGCACTCTTTTATATTGAATATGATCACACTGCAAGTGCTCTTTTATATTGAATATAATCACGCAGGATGTACTCTTTTTTTTTTTTTTATTGCAGTATAGGTTTTGGGGTACATGTGAATAACATGCAAGGTTGTTGCATAGGTGCACACGTGGCAGTATGATTTGCTGCCTCCCTCCCCTTCACCTATATCTGGCATTTCTCCACATGCTATCCCTCCCCAACTCCCCACACCCCCGCTGTCCCCCCTCCCCCCCCCCGCTGTCCCCCCTCCCCCCCAATGGACCCCCGTGTATAGTGCTCCCCTCCCTGTGTCCATGTGTTCTCCTTGTTCAACACCCGCCTATGAGTGAGAACATGTGGTGTTTGATTTTCTGTTCTTGTGTCAGTTTGCTGAGAATGATGTTTTCCAGGTTCATCCATGTCCCTACGAAAGATGTGAACTCCTCGTTTTTAATGGCTGCATAATATTCCATGGTGTACATGTGCCACATTTTTCCTGTCCAGTCTATCATCGATGGGCATTTGGGCTGGTTCCAGGTCTTTGTTATTGTAAACTGTGCTGCAATGAACATTCATGTGCATGTGTCCTTATAGTAGAACGATTTATAATCCTTTGGATATATGCCCAGTAATGGGATTGCTGGGTCAAATGGAATCTCTATTTCTAGGTCCTTGAGGAATCGCCACACTGTTTTCCACAGTGGTTGAACTAATTTACACTCCCACCAACAGTGTAAAAGTGTTCCTATTTCTCCACATCCTCTCCAGCATCTGTTTTCTCCAGATTTTTTAATGATCGCCATTCTAACGAGTGTGAGATGGTATCTCAATGTAGTTTTGATTTGCATTTCTCTAACGACCAGTGATGATGAGCATTTTTTCATATGTTTGTTGGCCTCATGTATGTCTTCTTTTGTAAAGTATCTGTTCATATCCTTCGCCCATTTTTGAATGGGCTTGTTTGTTTTTTTCTTGTAAATCTTTTTTAGTTCATTGTAAATTCTGGATATCAGCCCTTTGTCAGACAGGTAGGCTGCAAAAATTTTTTCCCATTCTGTTGGTTGCCGATTCACTCTATTGACTGTTTCTTTTGCCATGCAAAAGCTGTGGAGTTTGATTATGTCCCATTTGTCTATTTTGGCTTTTGTTGCCAATGCTTTTGGTGTTTTGGTCATAAAGTCCTTGCCTACTCCTATGTCCTGAATGGTTTTGCCTAGGTTTCCTTCTAGTGTTTTTATGGTGTTACATCTTATGTTTAAGTCTTTAATTCATCTGGAGTCAATTTTAGTGTAAGGTGTCAGGAAGGGGTCCAGTTTCTGCTTTCTGCATATGGCTAGCCAGTTTTCCCAACACCACTTATTGAACAGGGAATCCTTTCCCCATTGATTGTTTTTTTCAGGTTTGTCAAAGATCAGGTGGTTGTAGATATGTTGTGTTGCCTCCGAGTCCTCTGTTCTGTTCCATTGGTCTATATCTCTGTTTTGGTACCACTACCATGCTGTTTTGATTACTGTAGCCTTGTAGTAGAGTTTGATGTCCGGTAGTGTGATGCCTCCCGCTTTGTTCTTTTTGCTTAGAATTGACTTGGCTATGCGGGCTCTCTTTTGGTTCCATATGAAGTTTAAGGTGGTTTTTTCCAGTTCTGTGAGGTAGGTCATTGATAGCTTGATGGGGATAGCGTTGAATCTGTAAATTACTTTGGGTAGTATGGCCATTTTCACGATATTAATTCTTCCTAACCATGAACACGGAATGTTTCTCCATCTGTTTGTGTCCTCTCTTATTTCGTTGAGCAGTGATTTGTAGTTCTCCTTGAAGAGGTCCTTTACGTTCCTTGTTAGTTGTATTCCTAGGTATTTTATTCTCTTTGTAGCAATTGTGAATGGTAGTTCGTTCTTGATTTGGCTCTCTTTAAGTCTGTTATTGGTGTATAGGAATGCTTGTGATTTTTGCACATTGATTTTGTATCCTGAGACTTTGCTGAAGTTGCTTATCAGTTTCAGGAGATTTGGGGCTGAGGTGATAGGGTCTTCTAGATATACAATCATGTCATCTGCAAATAGAGACAATTTGACTTCCTCCTTTCCTAATCGAATACCCTTTATTTCTTTTTCTTGCCTGATTGCTCTGGCTAGAACTTCCAGTACTATATTGAATAGGAGTGGTGAGAGAGGGCATCCTTGTGTAGTGCCAGATTTCAAAGGGAATGCTTCCAGTTTTTGCCCATTCAGTATGATATTGGCTGTCGGTTTGTCATAAATAGCTTTTATTATTTTGAGATACGTTCTGTCGATACCTAGTTTATTGAGAGTTTTTAGCATAAAGGGCTGTTGAATTTTGTTGAAGGCCTTCTCTGCATCAATTGAGATAATCATGTGGTTTTTGTTTTTGGTTCTGTTTATGTGGTGAATTACATTTATAGACTTGCGTATATTGAACCAGCCTTGCATCCCCGGGATGAATCCTACTTGATCATGGTGGATAAGCTTTTTGATGTGTTGTTGTAATCGGCTTGCTAGTATTTTATGGAAGATTTTTGCATCTATGTTCATCATGGATATTGGCCTGTAGTTTTCTTTTCTTGTTGAGTCTCTGCCGGGTTTTGGTATTAGGATGATGTTGGTCTCATAAAATGATTTGGGAAGGATTCCCTCTTTTTGGATTATTTGGAATAATTTCAGTAGGAATGGTACCAATTCCTCTTTGTATGTCTGGTCGAATTCGGCTGTGAAACCATCTGGACCTGGGCTTTTTTTGGGTGGTAGGCTCTTAATTTCTGCCTCAACTTCAGACCTTGTTATTGGTCTATTCAGGGTTTCAACTTCTTCCTGGTTTAGGCATGGGAGGAGGCTACTGTCCAGGAATTTATCCATTTCTTCCAGGTTTTCTAATTTATGTGTGTAGAGTTGTTTGTAATAATCTCTGATGATGGTTTGAATTTCTGTGGCACCTGTGGTGATAGCCCCTTTATCATTTTTTATTGCATCTATTTGGTTATTCTCTCTTTTCCTTTTTATTAGTTTGGCTAGTGGTCTGTCTATTTTGTTGATCTTTTCAAAAAACCAGCTTCTGGATTTATTGATATTTTGTAGGATTTTTCGAGTCTCTATCTCCTTCAATTCTGCTTTGATCTTAGTTATTTCTTGTCTTCTGCTAGGTTTTGAGTTTTTTTGATCTTGCTTCTCTAGCTCTTTCCATTTTGATGATAGGGTGTCAATTTTAGTTCTCTCCTTTCTTCTCATGTGGGCACTTATTGCTATATATTTTCCTCTAGAGACTGCTTTAAATGTGTCCCAGAGATTCTGGTATGTGGTGTCTTCATTCTCGTTGGTTTCGAAGAACATCTTTATTTCTGCCTTCATTTCAGTGTTTATCCAGTCAACATTCAGGAGAAAGTTGTTCATTTTCCATGAGGCTGTGCGGTTCTGGGTTGGCTTCTGAATTCTGAGTTCTAACTTGATAGCACTGTGGTCTGAGAGACTGTTTGTTATGGTTTCCATTCTTTTGCATTTGCTGAAGAGTGATTTACTTCCAATTATGTGGTCAATTTTAGAGTAGGTGTGATGTGGTGCTGAGAAGAATGTATATTCTGTGGATTTGGGGTGGAGAGTTCTGTAAATGTCTATTAGGTTTGCTTGTTCCAGGTCTGAGTTCAAGTCCTGGATATCCTTATTAATTTTCTGTCTCGTTGATCTGTCTAATATTGACAATGGTGTGTTGAAGTCTCCCACTATTAATGTGTGGGAGTCTAAGTCTCTTTGCAAGTCTTTAAGAACTTGCCTTATGTATCTGGGTGCTCCTGTATTAGGTGCATATATATTTAGGATCGTTAGTTCTTCTTGTTGTATTGATCCTTTTACCATTATGTAATGTCCTTCTTTGTCTCTTTTGATCTTTGTTGCTTTAAAGTCTATTTTATCAGAGATGAGAATTGCAACTCCTGCTTTTTTTTGCTCTCCATTTGCTTGGTAAATCTTCCTCCATCCCTTTATTTTGAGCCTTTGTGTATCCTTGCATGTGAGGTGGGTTTCCTGGATACAGCACACTGATGGGTTTTGGCTTTTTATCCAATTTTCCAGTCTGTGTCTTTTGATTGGGGCATTTAGTCCATTTACATTTAGGGTTAATATTGTTATGTGTGAGTTTGCTCCTGTCATTTTGATGCTAGCTGGCTGTTTTGCCCATTGGTTGATGCAGATTCTTCATTGTGTTGCTGCTCTTTACCATTTCGTGCGTTTTTGGAGTGGCTGGTGCTGGTTGTTTTTTTCTATGTGTAGTGTCTCCTTCAGGAGCTCTTGTAAAGCTGGTCTGGTGGTGATGAAATCTGTGAGTACTTGCTTGTTCACAAAGGATTTTATTTTTCCTTCACTTATGAAGCTTAGTTTGGCTGGATATGAAATTCTGGGTTGAAAGTTCTTTTCTTTAAGGATGTTGAATATCGGGCCCCCACTCTCTTCTGGCCTGTAGGGTTTCCGCTGAGAGATCTGCTGTGAGTCTGATGGGTTTCCCTTTGTGGGTAATCTGACCTTTCTCTCTGGCTGCCCTTAGTATTTTCTCCTTCATTTCAACCCTGGTGAATCTGACGATTATGTGCCTTGGGGTTGCTCTTCTAGAGGAATATCTTTGTGGTGTTCTCTGTATTTCCTGGACTTGAATATTGGCCTGCCTTGCTAGGTTGGGGAAGTTTTCCTGGATAATATCCTGAAGAGTATTTTCCAGCTTGGATTCATTCTCTTCGTCACATTCAGGTACACCTATCAAACGTAGATTAGGTCTTCTCACGTAGTCCCATATTTCTTGTTGACTCTGTTCATTCCTTTTTACCTTGTTTTCTCTAATCTTCCCTTCTCGTTTTATTTCATTGAGTTGATCTTCAACTTCTGATATCCTTTCTTCTGCTTGGTCAATTCTGCTGTTGAAACTTGTGCATGCTTCACGAAGTTCTCGTGTTGTGTTTTTCAGCTCTATCAACTCACTCATATTCCTCTCTAAGTTGTCCATTCTCGTTAGCATTTCATCAAGTCTTTTTTCAAGGTTCTTAGTTTCTTTGCATTGGGTTAGAACATGTTCTTTTAGCTCACAGAAGTTTCTTATTATCCATTTTCTGAAAGCTGATTCTGTCATTTCATCACACTCATTCTCCGTCCAGTCTTGTTCCCGTGCTGGTGAGGAGTTATGCTGCCTTGTAGGGGGAGAGGTGTTCTGGTTTTGGGTGTTTTCATCCTTTTTGTGCTGGTTTCTTCCCATCTTTGTGGATTTATCCACCTATTGACTTTTTAGTTGCTGTCTTTCTGATTTTGGTAATTTTAAGTCTGCAGCAGCTGAACTCATAAACCCCCTTTTCTTCTCCCCAGGTGTTCTGGCCCAGGGGGTTAGCGTTATGCTTTTCAGCTGTGTTGCTACTGTTTTCCCTGCCCACAAGGTGGCAGTCTAGTCACACTCAGCCTGCAGAGGCTTCGCTGAGCTGTTTTGGGCTCCACCCAGCTTCCGTGTGAGCTTCCCTGCAGTCCCGTGGGTGTAGTTAGGACTGCTTCCGCTATGCTGGCCCGCCCCTATAGTGACGGAGTCTCTGTAGTGGCGAGTTGTCTTGGTTACAGAAAATTGCCCCGGGAACTTCAGGGTGTTTCCTGATGGAGGACGCCCCTCCCACACATAGCTGGACCGTCCCGGGTTCAGCCGTGTTTCCAGAGGGGCCCTCTTTGCCCGGTAATCTCTTGGCTTGCCTCCTTGCCACAGCTCCCCTTGCTGGCCCAGAGGGGACACAGTCTCGTTCACTTTGCTCAAGGAGCCACTGCTCCCTGCCCCCGGTGCAGGCCGAGCAGCTGCTCTGGTCCAACCAGCGGTGCTGGGAACCCGTGGAGCTTCTCCGCCTGTGAATCTCCTGGTCTGTGGGCAGTTAAAATCTGCTGCCCTGTGTGCCACTGCATCAGCTGTATCAGTGGCTCTGAGATTCGTGGCACTCCCTTGCCCGGGGGTCTCCTGGCTTGGCTCCCTGCTTCAGCTCCCCTTGCTGGCTCAGAGGGAACTCTGTCTCTCTAGCTCTGCATAAGAAGCCACTGCCCTCCGCCTCAGGGCATAGGCTGAGCGGCCACGCCACTCAAACCAGCGGTGCTGGCGACCCGTGGGGCTTCTCCTCCTGTGAATCTCCTGGTCTGTGGGCAGTAAAAATCCGACTAGAATTGCGGCGTCCACTCACCCTCTGCGCCTTCTCTTGGAGCTGCAATCCCGACTTCCTCCTAAGTTGCCATCTTGGATCCCCAAAGTCGATTGTGAGTATATTCTAAATAAAAGAGTATTTTGAGAGACAGTACATTTTTAATAAAAGAGCATTTTGAGAGGGAGTGTATTTTTAATATAAGAGTACTTTGAGAGGGAGAAAATTTTCGATAAAAGACTACTTTGAGAGGGAGTATATTTTTTATAAAAGAGTACATTTAGCGTATTTTCTAAATAGCAGAGTACATTGAGAGGTAGTATATTTTTTAAAAAGGAGTACATTGAATGTGAGTATATTATAAATAAAATCGTAGTTTGAGAGTTAATATATGATTTATAAAAGAGAACTTTGAGTGTAAGTATATTTAAAATAAAAGAGTACAATGTAAGGGAATACATTTTTCATAAAAGAGAAGTTTGAGTGTGAGTGTTTTCTAAATAAAAGTATGTTGAGAGGGAGTATGTGTTTTATAGATGAGTATATTGCGTGTGGGTATTTTCTAAATAAAATAGTAATTTGAGAGATATTATATTGTTTATAAAACAGTATTTTAGTGGGAATATATTTTTTATAAAAGAGTACTTTGAGTGGTAGTATGTTTTTTATAAAAGAGTAAATAGAGAGAGAGTATATTGTAAATAATAGAGTAGTTTGAGAGGGAGTGTATTTTTTAAAAAAGGGTAATTGAACGGTGAGTATATTGTAAATACAGGAGTATTTTGAGTGGAATATATTTTTACAAAAGAGTATTTTGAGTGGGAGTATATTTTTTATTAATGTGTACTTTGTGAGGGAGTATATTTTTTAGAAAAGAGTAATTTTAGTGTAAGTATCTTCTAAATAAAAGAAGACCTGGAGAGGGAGTATGTTTTTTATAAAAGAGTACTTTGAGTGTGATTAAATCCAAAATAAAAGAATACTTTGAGAGGCAGTATACTTTATAATAAATAGTACATTGAGTCTGATTATATTCAAAATAAAGGAGTAATTTGTGAGGGATTATATTTTTTATAAAAGAGCACTTTGAGAGGGAGTTTATTTTTTTTAAAAAAGTACTTTGAGTGTGATTATATTAAAAATAAAAGAGTACTTTGAGAGGGAGTTTATTTTTTATAAAACAGTATGTTGAGTGTCATCATATTCAAAATAAAATAGTCCATTGAGAAGTAGTATATTTTTTATAAAAGAGTAATTTGATTCTGATTATATTAATAAAAAAATTATATGAGAGTGAGTGTATTTTTTATGAAAGAGTACTTTGAGACAGAGTATATTTTTATAAAAGAGTAATTTTAGTGTGATTATATTCAAAATAAAAGGATACTTTGAGAGGGTGTATATTTTTTATAAAAGAGTACTTTAAGTGTGCTTATATTCAAAATAAAATTGTACTATGAGAGGGAGTATATTTTTATAAAAGAATACCTTGAGTGTGATTATATTCAAAATAAAAGAGTACTGAGAGAGGGAGTATATTTTCGATAAAAGAGTACCTTGTGTGTGCTTATATTAAAAAAAAGAGTAGTTTGAGAGGAAAAATATTTTTTATAAAAGAGTACTTTGAGAGGCAGTATATTTTTTATAAAAGAGTACTTTAAGTGTGATTATATACAAAATAAATGAATAGTTTGAGAGGGAGTATATTTTTTATAAAAGAGGATTTTGAGACGGAGTATATTTTTGATAAAAGACTACTTTGAGTGTGATTATATTCAAATCAAAAGAGTGCATTGAGAGGGAGTATATTTTTTATAAAAGAGTACCTTGTGAGGGGTATATTTTTATAAAATAGTACTTTGAGTGTGATTATAATCAAAATAAAAGAGTATTTTAAGAGGGAGTATATTTTTTATAAAAGAGTAGTTTATGTGTGATTATATTAAAAATAAAAGAATACATTGAGAGGTAGTATATTTTCTATAAAAGAGTATTCTGTGTGTGATTATATTCAAAATAAAAGAGTACTTTGAGAGGGAGTATATTTTTTTATAAAAGGGTACATTGAGTGTGATAATATTAGAAATAAAAGAGCACTTTGTGAGGGAGTCTATTATTTAAAAAAGAGTACTTTGAGTGTGATTATATTTAAAATAAAAGAGTACTTAGGGATTATATTTTTTAAAGAAGAGTAATTTGAGAGGGAGAATATTTTTATAAAAGAGTATATTGAGTGTGATTATAATCAAAATAAAAGTAATTTCAGAGGGAGTATATTTTTTATGAAACAGTAATTTGAGAGGGAGTATATTTTTTATAAAACAGTACTTTGAGAAGGAGTATATTTTTCATAAAAGAGTACATTGAGAGGGAGTATATTTTCCATAAAAGAGTACTTTGAGTGTCATTATTTTTGAAATAAAAGAGTACATTGTGAGGGAGTGTATTTTTTACAAAAGAGGACTTTTAGCCAGAGTATATTTTTTATAAAAGAGTAGTTTGAATGTGATTATATTCAAAATAAAAGAGTAATTTGAGAGGGAGTATATTTTTTATAAAAGAGTACTTTCTGTGTGATTATAATAAAAATAAAAGAGTAATTTAAGATAGACTATATTTTTTATAAAAGAGTATTTTGAGGGTGATTATATTAAAAATAAAAGAGTACTTTGAGAGGGAGTACATTTTTTATAAAAGAGTTGTTTGAGTGTGATTATATTCAAAATAAAACAGTACTTTGTGAGGGGGTATATTTTTTAAAAAAGTGCTTGCAGTGTGATTATATTCAAAATAAAAGAGTACTTTGAGAGGGAGTATTTTTTCTAAAAAAGAGTACTTTGAGTGGAATTATATTCAATATAAAAGAGTACTATGAGAGAGTTTATATTTTTTAAAAATGAGTCCTTCAGTGTGATTATATTCAAAATAAAAGAGTACTTTGAGAGAGAGCATATATTTTATAGAAGGATACTTTGAGTGTGATTATTTTCAATATAAAAGAGTACTTTGTGTGTGATTACATTCAATATAAGAGAATAATTTGAGTGCGATTATATTCCAAATAAAAGAGTAGTTTGAGAGGGAGTATATTTTTTGTAAAAGAATATTTTGGGTGTGATTATATTCAATATAAAAGAGTTGTTTTAGTGGGATTATATTCAAAATAAAAGAGTGCTTTGAGAGGGAGAATATTTTTTAAAAATAAGTACTTCCAGTGTGATTATATTCAAAATAAAAAAGTAGTTTGAGAGGGAGGATATTTTTTAAAAAAGAGAAGTTTGAGTGGGATTATATTCAGTATAAAAGAGTACTTTTAGTGGGATTATATTCAAAATAAAAGAGTACATTGAGAGGAGGTATATTTTTTATAAATGACTACATTGAGTGGGATTATATTCAAAATTAAATAGTAGTTTGAGAGGGAGTGTTTTTTTTATAGACGAGTACTTTGAGTGGGATTATATTCAGTAAAAAAGAGTAATTTGAGAGGCAGTATATTGTTTATAAAATAGTACATTGAGTGTGATTATATTCAATATAAAAGAGTACTTCGAGAGGGAGTATATTTTTTATAAAAGAGTACTTCCAGTGTGACTATATTCAACATAAAAGAGGACTTTTAGAGGGATTATATTCGAAATAAAAGAGTACTTTGAGAGGGAGTATATTTTTTATAATAGACTAATATGAGTTTGATTATATTCAATATAAATTAGTACTTTGAGAGGGAGTATTTTTTCTATAAAAGAGTACTTTGAGTCGGATTATATTCAATATAAAAGCGAACTTTGAGAGGGCCTATATTTTTTAATAATGAGTACTTCCAGTGTGATTATATTCAAAATATAAGAGCACTTTGAGAGGCAGTATTTTTTTTTTTTAATAAAACAGTACGTCCAGTGTGATTATATTTAAAATAAAAGAGTATTTTGAGAGGGAGCATATTTTTTAAAAATGAGTACATCCCGTTTGTTTATATTCAAAACAAAAGAGTACTTTGAGAGGGAGTACATTTTTTTTTATAAAACAGTAATTTGAGTGTGATTATATTCACTATAAAAGAGTACTTTTAGTGGGACTATATTGAAAATAAAAGAATCCTTTTAGAGGCAGTATATTTTTTAAAAATGAGTAGTTCCATTGTGATTTTATTCAATATAAAAGGGTGGTATGTGTGTGATTATATTCAAAATAAAAGAGTACTTTGAGGGAGAGTATATTTTTTATAAAAGAATATTTTGAGTATGATTATTTTCAATATAAAAGTAATTTGTGTGATTACATTCAATATAATAGAATAATTTGAGTGTGACTTTATTCAATATAAAAGACTATTTCAAGAGGGTGTATATTTTTTGTAAAACAATATTTTGAGTGTGAATATATTCAAAATAAAAGAGTACTTTGAGAGGGAGTATATTTTTTATAAAATACTACTTGCAGTGTGATTATATTCTAAATAAATGAGTACTTTGAGAAGTAGTATATTTTTTAAGATTGAGTACTTCCATTATGATTATATTCAAAATAAAATAGTTATTTTAGTTGGATTATTTCAAAATAAAAGAGTACATTGAGAGGGAGTATTTTTTTATAAAAGGGTATTTCCAGTGTGATTATATTCAAAATAAAAGAGTAGTCTGAGATGGAATATATTTTTTAAAAATGAGTACTTCCAGTGTGATTATATTAAAAATAAAGAGTACTATGAGAGGGCGTATATTTTTATAAAAGAGTACATCGAGTGGGATTATATTCTATATAAAAGAGAACTTTTAGAGGGAGTATATTTTTTATAAAGGAGTACTTCCAATGTGATTATATTAAAAATAAAAAAGTACTTTGAGAGGCAGTGTATTTTTTAAAAATGAGTACTTCCAGCATGATTATATTCAGTATAAAAGAGTAATTTTAGTGGGATTATATTCAAAATAAATGAGTACTTTGAGAGGGAGTATACTTTTTATAAAAGACTAATTTGAGTGGGATTACATTCAATAATATAGAGTAACTTGAGAGGCAGTATATTTTTTATAAAAGAGTACATCCAGTGTGACTATATTCAATATAAAAGAGTACTTTTAGTGGGATTATATTCGAAATAAAATAGTACTTTGAGAGGGAGTATATTTTTTATAAAACACTACTTTGGATGGGATTATATTCAATATAAAAGAGTAATTTGAGAGGCAGTATATTTTGTATAAAAGAGTACATTGAGTGTGATTATATTCAATATAAAAGAGTACATTGAGAGGGAGTACATTTTTTATAAATGAGTACTTCCAGTGTGATTATATACAATATAAAATATTACTTTTAGTGGGATTATATTCAATGTAAAAGAGTACTTTTAAAGGGAATATGTTTTTGATAAAACATATTTTGAGTGTGAATATATTGAAAAAAAGAGTACTTTGAGAGGGAGTATATTTTTCATAAAAGAATATATTAAGTGTGATAATATTCAATATAAAAGAGCACTTTGAGAGGGTTTATATTTTTAAAAAATGAGTATTCCAGTGTGATTATATTCAATATAAAAGAGTAATTCCAGTGTGATTATATTCAATATAAATGAGTACTTAGAGAGGGAGTATATTTTTTATAAAAGAATACTTCCAGTGTGGATATAGTCAATATAAAAGAGAAATTCCAGTGTGATTATATTCAATATAAAAGAGTACTTTGAGAAGGAGTATATTTTTTATAAAAGAGTAATTCCAGTGTGATTATATTCAATATAAAAGAGTACTTTGAGAGGGAGTATATTTTTTATGAAAGAGTACTTCCAGTGTGATTCTATTCATAATAAAAGAGTACTTTGAAAGACAGCATATTTTTTAAAAATGAGTACTTCCAGTGTGATGACATTCAATATAAAGAGTATATTTAGTGGGATTATATTCAAAGTAAAAGTGTAATTTTAGAGGTTGTATATTTTTTAAAAATGAGTACTTCCAGTGTGATTATATTCAAAATAAAAGAGTACTTTGAGAGGGAGTATAGTTTTTATGAAAGAGTACTTCCAGTGTGATTATATTCAAAATAAAATAGTAGTTTGAGAGGGAGTATATTTTTGAAAAATGAGTACATCTAGTGTGATTATATTCAAAATAAAAGAGTACTTTGAGAGGGCGTATTTTTTCTATAAAAGAGTACTTTGAGTGGGATTATATTCAATATAAAAGAGTACTTTGAGAGGGTTTATATTTTTTAAAAATGAGTACTTCCAGTGTGATTATATTCAATATAAAGAGTATTTCCACTGTGATTATATTCAATTTAAATGAGTACTTTGAGAGGGAGTATATTTTTTATGAAGGACTACTTCCTGTGTGATCATATTCAATATAAAAGAGTAGTTTGAGAGGGAGTATATTTTTTATAAAGAGTACTTCCTGTGTGATTATATTCCATATACAAGAGTATTTCCAGTGTGATTATATTAAATATAAATGAGTACTTTGAGAGGGAGTATATTTTTTATGAAAGACTACTTCCTGTGTGATCATATTCAATATAAAAGAGTACTTTGAGAGGGAGTATATTTTTTATAAAAGAATACTTCCTGTGTGATTATATTCAATATAAAAGAGTACTTCCAGTGTGATCATATTCAATATAAGAGTATTTGAGAGGCAGTATATTTTTAATAAAGGGTACTTCCTGTGTGATTATATTCAATATAAGAGAGTACTTTCAGTGTGATCATATTTAATATAAAAGAGTACTTTGATAGGGAGTATATTTTTTATAAAAGAGTACTTCCTGTGTGATTATAGTAAATATAAGAGAGTACATTGGGAGGGAGTATATTTTTTATAAAAGAGTACTTCCTGTGTGAATATATTCAATATAAAAGAGCAATT